>NW_027450688.1:7500-52826 GCF_964194025.1 Convolutriloba macropyga | reverse complement strand
ATTAGCAAAAACTCTTCAAATTGGGAGCGCTAATACGGAAACGAGGTTTACAAATCTTTTGGTTAAATCAGTTGACCTTGTCTTGAAGTTCGGCTGAGCTCCAACCACGCGTTTCGCAAAATGCAACTTCGGAACTTTTGGCATCAGATTGTGTCCTTGAAGACTGTCCTTAACAACAATTTAAGCAATGTGTGATCTCTCAATGGAATGTTTCGACTAGTTTGTCCTATTCAAATGTTTATAGAAGAAAGGTGAAGACAATTTCTGGAGCAATCAAATCTGTATGGCATCAGAGTTAGTCCAGTCCGACCGTACCGCTTATATAAGAGATTCCGCGACCCAATAGACGGTAATTTAGTGTGCCCAATTCTTCACAAGAGATGATTTGGCGTTAAAGACTTCTCATCATTTTTTTCAGCACTCAAAAAAGTCTAATGATGTGTGTTAATGTCAGTTCTACAGAGCAGAATTTTATTAGGAGTACTTCACATATTTATCAACGACACCCGAACTTCGTGTTGATGATAATACAATACAGTTTATGTACAACCAGAGGTGAAAGAAGCTATATACACAGTTATATACACAGTAAGAGAAGTTTTAGTTTAAAAAATTGAGTTTGAGAAGTTCCGATTAGGATTTAAAGTTCTATATAACTGTAGTAGAAGACTTCCTCTGCCTCGGATGCACTCAGCCATTTCAAGTACCATGGAGGACTTCTGCTGGCTGAACTTGACGTATACAAACGCTATTGGATCGTTTTCTTGGCTAGCCTCGTGGAAATTGTTTAAAATGAGTGTGATAGTTTCTTCAGGTAAGTATGATAAATTACAACAAAAAAAATATATTAAAATTGAATGGGAAAGCTTTAAATGCTCGATGGGCGTGGGTGGGATTCGAACCCACGCGTCTTGATGTTCTGTTTCTTCGAGGTGATAGTTCACTGCACTAAGTTGACTTATTTTTCTGCAAGATTTTCGTTTCAAAGCTTTGTTCTTTCAATGTTTAAGTCGTTGCAAGTTTAAAACGGAGATCGACAAACTGACTTGAACGGTTTCGAACCGAAGCTCCCAGTCGTGCTGTTTTTTTTAGCGGTCCGCGCTAAGTGTCATGTATGATGTTAAAAAAAAATTCAGCTTTCATTCAAATATGTTGCTGTCCGCTCGATTCAATTATAGATAGGGCTTAGATTGGTGTCCCTGATTTCAAATAGTCCTGCTTCGTTGTCGAGAAAGAAAAGATTGAGGAGGAAAAAAAAGAACGATTATGATTAATGAAGAGAGGGAGAAACAGAATAAACAAAAGCGTTGTTTCTGACTGGAAAAACGCATTAACATAAAAGTGACAGAATTAAGAAATTGATCAATAAAAGTGCTACGCTAACCTAAACCATAAAACCACTGAAACCAAACCACGCGCAGCACAAGAGTTAATGTTTTTGTTTAATCTCAAAGACGTTTTCCTTTTAAATCAGTGGAGTGTTGAGTGAAAAAGTAAAATAGTTTTCAATAAAGTAGAAATGAGAGGCTTCGAAGGAAGGCGTAAGTGTTGGTCAGTAACTAAGCATAGAGATATTGATGGCAGCTGTGATCTGTTCAGCCCCGAATTGACTAGGCGAGCGGCTGGCCAAACAGATGAAGACAGTTGAATGAGATGGTCAGAGAATGGCAAAGACTGAGTTGTATTTGGCCCCGAATTGACTAAGCGAGCGGCTGGCCGAATACATTTAACACGTCTGATGGTTCTGTTGTTTTTCATATTGTTAATATAGCGGGAAAAAATTAATTATAATAAGGAAAGTTGGAGGCAACTGAGCTGGGTTCGAAACCGGGTCGGAGAAAAGAAATGTTCATTCTTTCGTTGATAATCCACGTGCTGTTGGTAACTGCGCCACTTTCCTCTTTTTCAAGACGTTAAAATTTTGATGCAGTTTATTGGATGGAGGAAACGCCTCAATAAAATAAATGTAAAGTTGCTGGAGTTGGACTCGAACCGTAGTAGTGTTTACATCATTAATCCTTTTTTTGTGCTCTTCGCAACTGTGCCACTCGACAGCTACTTTTGGTTATCCGACTGCCAGTTTTTCATTTGCACTAACTATAGATTTGTTTTCCTGTTTATTGTTGCATTTTGCCCCTGTTTCCTTAGTTTTCCTCTCTTAGTTTTTGTTTTTTTTTAGTCATTGATCCCATTTCTGTTGTTTGAAAGATGAAGATCTTTTATATTGAATTTCCCAGATTAAACTGGGATTGATCCTCCTTTTGTTTAGTCGGTCACTATTCTGAGCAGTCATCTCAGCCACTAGTCTATTTCGTATGCGGCCGTGAAATTTAGTAATTTAGATGATCAAGAGTGCTTTTGCAAGAGTTGAGCGGGCACTGTCGTTTCTTATATATCAGCTCTGATACAGACAGTATGTTGTTTTTGATTGCCCTTTGAATATACCTGTTGGCCAGTTCAATCTGCATTTATCTGACTGGCTTCATGTTTGCCTCTTCGTGGAGGTTTTGAGTCTGATACCATCTTGGTTTTCGAAGGCAAATTCGTAGGGCTCGGTTTTGAACGTTTTGTATTTTATTGATAAGGGCATGCGATTGATCCAGCCAGCAAGCATTTGAGTACAGAAAGAGTGGTCTGATCCAAGATTTGTAAACCAAAATTAGGCTTTCTTCGTTAACGTTTAGGTTACTAAGCTTCCAGAGTTGAAATAGCCTGCTGTTCGCTCTTCGTATTAAATCTTTGCAATGTTCATTCCATTTGAGGTTTGGAGTAAGAATGATACCCAAGAATTTTATCGATTGTGTCTTCTGAATGGTTATTCCTTTAATGTTGAGCTCTAGAGAAGATTCTTTCTTTGAGGGGTTTTTAAAGATCAGGTAATGAGTTTTATTTGGGTTAATTTTGATTTTCAATGAGTCGCACCAATTAATTAGACTATTCAGTGATGATTGGAGATGTTTTCGATTAATTTCGGGGATCGTGACCTATAGTAGAGGGCAAAGTCGTCAGCGAACTGTGAGATCTGGGCTTTTATTTGCGGCAAACCACTGACGTAAATGAGAAAGAGAATGGGAGCAATTACGCTCCCTTGAGGTACTCCAGCTGTCGGGCTGAAACTATCACTGACAGTGGAGTTTATCTTCACAAAAACATTCGTTTGCGACAAGAATGAATTTATCCATCTTATGACCGAATTCTTTAGCCCTATCGAGCTTAATTTGTGCACGAGTCCTAGGCGCCATACAGCATCGAACGCTTTTTGGACATCCAAGCAAACGAAACCCACCATTTCGGACCACTGAAAGGCTTCACTGACGTGCTGAGTGAGTTTAATGAGGTTGTCTGTTGTGCAGCGGTGTTTCCTGTAAGCACTCTGATTTTCGCCGAATATATTTTGGCTTTCACAATATTCCATAACAATATTTTTTACAACAGTTTCACATATTTTGGCTATGCAGTTTGTAAGACTAATGAGTTGGTAGTTTTCAGCCTTCGATCGGTCTTTGTCTTGTTTTGGTATCATTTTTATCTGAGATTCTTTCCAGTTAAATGGAACAAAGGAGTTGTTTATGGAGCTAGATATGAGGAGACAGGCAAGGGCTTTAACATTCTTTGGTAATTCTTCAAGGATTTTGTAGCAGATTTTGTCCGGCCCAGGGCATGTTTTTCTCGTCTCTTTCAAGATTTCATCAAATTCTTTCGTGGTAACTACAATGCCCAGTTGTTCAGTATGTTCATTTGTATTAATTATTGCTTCTGTTTCATTTTCAATATTGTCGCAGAGTTCAGAAATTATTGATGAGTCCGTTTCGTGATTTTTCATTGTGTCCTTTAGCAGCTGTTTAAACATTTCACTTTTCTCCTTGTCGGTGACCGCCACACAATTTTTATAGAATAATTTTGGGTATTCTGCTGTTTTTTGTTTGGGCTCGTTTTTATTAGTTAGTTCTTTTATTGCTTTCCAGAAGCCTTTGCTACCCTTATCACATGCATTTTCCAAGACCTTTGCTCTTTTTCTGTCTTCTGATCGCATCATTGATCGTTTAATTTCTTTCTGTAGGTAATTTATCTCCGTTCTTAAAGAGGTATAGTGATCGCCAACTGCTATTTTGAGCTCTCTTCGCCTTTTTCTCCTCATTTTAATCAGTTTTTGCGTCTCAACACTGTAGGGGAGCTCTTTCTTTTTATTGCAGGACTCTTCCAGAGATTTGTGTATTAACTCAATTAAACTGGTGCTAAATTTATTTAATTCATTCTTTTTTGGATACTTCACAGGCCAGAGATTTGATGATCTGTGTAATTTTCTTGCATGTTCTCTAAACTTTCTGTAGTTGATTTTTGATTTTAGTTGAAAAACTTCACCTTTTCTCAGGTTCAGGGTCGTAATTGTAACTTTGTGATCGCTGCCTAAATCTTCTGATACTTGAAAGTTGTTAAAATGCGCAAAAAGTGAATTATCGCAAAAGTGCAGATCTAACATATTTTTGCATTTTCCATCAAACGACTGATAGGTGTGATAACCGTTGTTCAGCAGTTTAAAAGTGCCCTCGTCAATAATATATAGGAGTTTTTCCCCATTTTCAGAATTGTAGGAGCAGTTTAGTTCATGGTGGGGAGCATTGAAGTCGCCACATATGAAGACATTTTTCAACTTTCCTGAAAATATTTTATCGGTCGAGAGTAGCTTTCCAGGGGAATTGTAAGCAGTTATTATCCAAAAATTATCGAAAGAGGGCAACTTAAGGCAAATTTTAAGTATTTCTAGTGTTCTTCCATTGCTATCAGTTTCTTTTTCTACTGGTTCTATTCTTTTGATAACAATGCTGTTCTTCACTAAGATAGCAGAGCCATGATGACCGTTGTTGAAGGTTTCCGATGCAACAATGTAGTTGTTGAGGGAGGTTGTTTTTTTCCAGTTCTTAACTTCATTTGCACAAATTACATCTATTTCTTCTTCTGTTGAAAACAAAATCAGATCACTTATTTTGTTGTTTAGTCCGCGACAGTTCCATTGCAAAATCTTGAGCTTATCCATTTTGCGAAAAGTTTTGGCTGTTTGGTAAATTGTTTGTTTGAATTGAAATAACAGGAGTTGTATTTGCGCTTTTTATGCTGTCATGTATTCTCTGGCCATCAATTGTTTCATTGAAGATACGTGAGGCGCTGTTAGAGACAATATTTATTATGTCACTGTAGGACATAGTGTTAAAAACTGTTCGTATCTTGCTCAGGACTTCAGCTACTAGAACAGCAATTTTTTCAGTTGATGGCGTTAGGTCAGTCTTTGCTTGAGAGCTCTGTTTATTAGTTACGGCTGAGAATTTGTTCTCATTTATCTTTTTTGAGGCCTCTGCTAACTTATGCTGATATGCTGGACAGCCTCGATAAACTGTAGCATGAGCACCACCACAGTTTGAGCATTTGGCATTTTCTTTTGCAACATTGCATTCTTTTACACTATGATCTTGCGAGCAGCGAAGACATCGAATTGCATTAGTGCAATCCCTTGCTGAGTGGCCAAATTTCTGGCATTTGAAACATTGCATAACATGTGGTGGTTCGCGGCTTGCTTCACATCGGTACAGCTGCCAGCCTATTTTGACGCCATGTTTTTGAGCTGCGTTGACTTGATTGTTGGATTCCGTAATCACGCGTATTAATTTTGTTGGCTGGCCCGTTGCTCGACTTGTTATTCGTGAAACTTCAGCGTGAAACTAATGGGTCGGTAGTTTTCAGCCTTCGATCGGTCTTTGTCTTGTTTTGGTATCATTTTTATCTGAGATTCTTTCCAGTTAAATGGAACAAAGGAGTTGTTTATGGAGCTAGATATGAGGAGACAGGCAAGGGCTTTAACATTCTTTGGTAATTCTTCAAGGATTTTGTAGCAGATTTTGTCCGGCCCAGGGCATGTTTTTCTCGTCTCTTTCAAGATTTCATCAAATTCTTTCGTGGTAACTACAATGCCCAGTTGTTCAGTATGTTCATTTGTATTAATTATTGCTTCTGTTTCATTTTCAATATTGTCGCAGAGTTCAGAAATTATTGATGAGTCCGTTTCGTGATTTTTCATTGTGTCCTTTAGCAGCTGTTTAAACATTTCACTTTTCTCCTTGTCGGTGACCGCCACACAATTTTTATAGAATAATTTTGGGTATTCTGCTGTTTTTTGTTTGGGCTCGTTTTTATTAGTTAGTTCTTTTATTGCTTTCCAGAAGCCTTTGCTACCCTTATCACATGCATTTTCCAAGACCTTTGCTCTTTTTCTGTCTTCTGATCGCATCATTGATCGTTTAATTTCTTTCTGTAGGTAATTTATCTCCGTTCTTAAAGAGGTATAGTGATCGCCAACTGCTATTTTGAGCTCTCTTCGCCTTTTTCTCCTCATTTTAATCAGTTTTTGCGTCTCAACACTGTAGGGGAGCTCTTTCTTTTTATTGCAGGACTCTTCCAGAGATTTGTGTATTAACTCAATTAAACTGGTGCTAAATTTATTTAATTCATTCTTTTTTGGATACTTCACAGGCCAGAGATTTGATGATCTGTGTAATTTTCTTGCATGTTCTCTAAACTTTCTGTAGTTGATTTTTGATTTTAGTTGAAAAACTTCACCTTTTCTCAGGTTCAGGGTCGTAATTGTAACTTTGTGATCGCTGCCTAAATCTTCTGATACTTGAAAGTTGTTAAAATGCGCAAAAAGTGAATTATCGCAAAAGTGCAGATCTAACATATTTTTGCATTTTCCATCAAACGACTGATAGGTGTGATAACCGTTGTTCAGCAGTTTAAAAGTGCCCTCGTCAATAATATATAGGAGTTTTTCCCCATTTTCAGAATTGTAGGAGCAGTTTAGTTCATGGTGGGGAGCATTGAAGTCGCCACATATGAAGACATTTTTCAACTTTCCTGAAAATATTTTATCGGTCGAGAGTAGCTTTCCAGGGGAATTGTAAGCAGTTATTATCCAAAAATTATCGAAAGAGGGCAACTTAAGGCAAATTTTAAGTATTTCTAGCGTTCTTCCATTGCTATCAGTTTCTTTTTCTACTGGTTCTATTCTTTTGATAACAATGCTGTTCTTCACTAAGATAGCAGAGCCATGATGACCGTTGTTGAAGGTTTCCGATGCAACAATGTAGTTGTTGAGGGAGGTTGTTTTTTTCCAGTTCTTAACTCCATTTACACAAATTACATCTATTTCTTCTTCTGTTGAAAACAAAATCAGATCACTTATTTTGTTGTTTAGTCCGCGACAGTTCCATTGCAAAATCTTGAACTTATCCATTTTGCGAAAAGTTTTGGCTGTTTGGTAAATTGTTTGTTTGAATTGAAATAACAGGAGTTGTATTTGCGCTTTTTATGCTGTCATGTATTCTCTGGCCATCAATTGTTTCATTGAAGATACGTGAGGCGCTGTTAGAGACAATATTTATTATGTCACTGTAGGACATAGTGTTAAAAACTGTTCGTATCTTGCTCAGGACTTCAGCTACTAGAACAGCAATTTTTTCAGTTGATGGCGTTAGGTCAGTCTTTGCTTGAGAGCTCTGTTTATTAGTTACGGCTGAGAATTTGTTCTCATTTATCTTTTTTGAGGCCTCTGCTAACTTATGCTGATATGCTGGACAGCCTCGATAAACTGTAGCATGAGCACCACCACAGTTTGAGCATTTGGCATTTTCTTTTGCAACATTGCATTCTTTTACACTATGATCTTGCGAGCAGCGAAGACATCGAATTGCATTAGTGCAATCCCTTGCTGAGTGGCCAAATTTCTGGCATTTGAAACATTGCATAACATGTGGTGGTTCGCGGCTTGCTTCACATCGGTACAGCTGCCAGCCTATTTTGACGCCATGTTTTTGAGCTGCGTTGACTTGATTGTTGGATTCCGTGATCACGCGTATTAATTTTGTTGGCTGGCCCGTTGCTCGACTTGTTATTCGTGAAACTTTGGTGACGTTCATTGCGTTGTTATTTAAAAGTTCTTCCTTTACCTCATCTTCAGTAATGCTGTGGTGAACATTTACAATGACGAAACTTGGTTTAGTTTTAGGCTTGGGAAGTGTATTCCTGGCGTTCACTTTGGCATTTAGAAAGGCCTGATTTAGGTTTAGTGACAGCATCAAGCATTCTCTTGAAGTGAGGTCCTCTGGCTGAATAAAGAAGTCGATATTGTTCCTCAGTTCTCTTATTTGCTTGATCTTGACGGCTGGAAACTTCGACCTGATTGCTTTTGCAAACTGAATTTGTGATGGTCTTGGGTCAATCGAAACAATCATTGGTCTTACGTTGTTGATGGGAGTTGGCACTTTTCTGAAGCGTTTTCTTTTATTCCTTACTTCAGTAAAATCGCTTTCGTCTTGCGTTGATTCTTCTGCCGTCATTCTGGCTTCAGATAAAAGCCTTTCAATTTGGCTCATTTTAATACTCAGCCTCAAAGAGGCTCTGATTTCTCGAAAAATTTTCTAATAAGACTTTGAAGATGAGGGATAAAACTGAGCAAAAAGTAAAGACTTTTGAGCTTAAGACTTTTGAAGGTGAGAATAAAACTGGAAGAAAAGTAAAAGAAAAGTCGGGATTAAGAAGAAAAGTCAGGATTTTAAATCTTAAGCAAGTTACAAAGCTAAAGCTAAGGAGGAAAGGCATTTAAAGGAAATTTTGAAAAGTAAAATTAGGAGAAAAAGGTAAAAGAAAAAGCCAGGATTTTAAATCTTAGTGAAAAAGCAGCTTTTAGTGAAAAATCTCTTTTTATAAAAGACTCACTCCCAAAGGACTTTCCTGCACAAAGTGGAGTACTTGCTTGTGGCTTTCCTATCACACTTTGAGGTACTGATCCGAAAGTGACATTAATAGCGTTTTGATCATTATTCGACACCCGAACTTCGTGTTGATATTATGCTTAAAACATCTAACAAGACGCTCCCACACAATTCCACCGTAAGGAGCTGTAGGCGGATTGAACTACCGATGGATACCTTAGTGCTGATCTGGAAGCCATTATTGCTTCTCAGATTATCAAGGAAACCAAAACTTCTGCATGATCAATCGAAGTAGCCAATGGCTACATTTGTGAAAAAGGTTTTTTATGGACATCAATACCGCTGGTAAGTCTGCCAGCATTGGTTCGACAGTCTCAGCGTTTGGTTTAGGACACAATACCTAGCAGAATCCTATGAATGCGAACGCAGATATTAGCGGATCAAAGCTTATCTCTGCTGTTTAATTGCAGGTAAGTATTTTTTCACAATCTTGCAAATATTTGCAATGTTCTTGATTCAAGAGAAGATTGATTGCTCAATGGCTGCTTTCTAAGCTTTCTAAATTTAAAGGTTGTCTTTAATCGAAACAGACATCAATCACTTTTCAGACGTCTGGTACGTCTCAATTTGACTACGGTCCAAAAAAGAGTATGTCTGAAAGTTGTTGCTGTCGCTAAATCAGTTCTTTTGCTCAATTTTTATTGTTTGTGAATGGAAAAATTGGACTAATATCAAGTTTTTTGTTCTGAAGCGTTTAATTTCTAATCTGGAAAAGTAGAATGGATCAAGTTGTTTCGAACTAGTGTTTCTAACTGGTGATCTAACCCATCAAGAACGCCAGGATTAACTTCCTAACTTCCCTATAATTTTTGCTTAACGAATCCGCCTTAACCTATTGTATAAATCTCAGAAAGTGTTCTTACTTTTATACTGATTCAGTTGAATCAAGTTAGTCGATCATAGAGCAAATTGCAATCAGTTTTGCAATGGACTCCAAGAGATTGCCCCCAGTTGCAATTCTTTTTAGCCAAAATTAGAACCAGTGTTTCTATAAACTAAAACTCTGACAGGCGGCAAAGAGTACTTTCTGTGACAGAATCAAAGTTCTCCAACGGACGGATAGCGTGATAAACGTTCTGCTCGGGTATTATCTCTATTTCTCAAAGCTGTAATCGGTTGCAGGAGTTTCGATTAGACGGGAAAATCTCTCGTCAAGTGATGACATATAAAGCGTCTCGGAAGAATTTTTCAGGTAGGACCCCCCCCCCCCAAAAAAAAAAAAAATTCTTTGTTCAGACACCAATTTAATGGATGAAGTTTTATTTGTTTTGGTGCACTGGTGAATTTTTTTCTTTTATTCCACAGACGGTACATTATGGCGTTCGAGTCTTCTAGACAAACCGTTTTGGCTACACCTCTGGATAAAAAAGATTAGTACGAGATCCATCATAAAGATTTATAAAATTAGTAGATGATAATGATGCTGCACTGCAAACAGTTTGAAATCAGTGCCGTGAATTCAAATATGGAAACGAATTTGATTGTCAACGGTAATATCTGTTTTCTATGTTGGTTGTTTGCCTTTGTAAACGGGACTTTTCCAGAAGTAATAATCAACATTAGAAACAACACTGTACTTTTAACGGACAATGAACTTGCTTTTTCCTCTCGGTTCAGTGGCTTCAGTTGTGTATGATGATGATGGGAATTGAGCAACTTGACAACTTCTCCAAATTAGTTTGTGTTGACCGAGCCTGCCTTCTATAGTCTTCAAAGCGTCGTAACGTAATTCGTAGGTTTCAGTTAAATCAGTTTGATGGCTTTCAAGAGCTTCTGACTCCCTTTTTAGTTGAACAAATAATTCAGAGGTCGAAAAAGATCACCTGCGACAGTGGACAACCCAAGTGGTCGATGAATAAAAAAACTTAAAAGAATCTTGCGAGGCAATCTTGCAAGTGAGTGCATACCGGTACCAAAGATTCTTGCAAGATTCTTGCAAGTTTTAAATCCACTCATCACTAGGGAAGTGTCAATCCAGGAGTTGTTTTTGCTATGATCGCTAATAAATTGGTGGAAGTTTTAGTCGTCACAGAATCAGAGGCTGATCAGAGGCCGTGTCGAGCGCACTTCAGTTTAAGCAATTTTTTGCTTTTTTAATGAGTAGGTGATAATGGCTCTGCCTGGAGCCAGAAAAAAGATATCTGTTCTGTTCAGAGACTGATTTGTCCGCTCAGAACGCTACCAAGAGTCCAACCGCTACCCAGCTCAAATTTGACTTGATGAATTTGCTCATCTGAGATAGCTAGTATCATCAATTGGTCAATTTTGGCGAATGCAGTTATCAAGAAACTATCTAAAAAATCATTCAGTTTCTTTGCCTTGATACGTCTTCTGTCTTTTGCATCCAATGTTTAAATTTTATCTCAAAAGCTCAACTCCGTATTTAAGGAACCAATTATAAATTTCTTCATTCTTATGTCAAGATGGTTAGACACTTCTGAAATCAAGTTGAAGGACCTGAGCTACACAGAATAGCTCTTTCAAGAACACTTCAATTGACATGGTACCACAAAATCTTGTTATAAAGCAAACTTAATAGGACTGACAGTTATTTAAATCAAGCAAGTGAAAGATGAGACATTTAAGCAAAGTTATTACTAGTTCCGATCAACCAAACTGCCAGCAGATCTGGCAACATCTTGCAAAAAACCTCAGACACTGAGTTCTGGGAGCTCCTCAATAGATAACCCGGGTCGTAAAACTTAAGCAAGAAACCGATTTTATGGAGATTTTCTAGGGCTAAGACTAAATTTTGCCAATATATGGGGTATATTTGAAGAAGTTTGCAGCTAAGATAGCCAGCAAATTTTTAAACGGATTTAAAGCGATTTAAGAGTTGTGTTATTTTCTCGCGACCGATTTTTAGCCAATCAGAAGTGAGCAAAATTTAGCTTTGCGAAAACAAGACTGCTAAAACACATCATAATCGAGCATGATTTCGTCGTTTAAAGATGCTGTAATTTCAATCCAACAAATTTGGCTTTACATTTTTTGGCTTCATGTTTTCTTTTCAGATTGAAATTGAGATGTAATAACGTCACAGCCCAAAATTTCAGGCAAACTTTTACAGAGGTTTGTAATTTCAATTCAACCTTTTTTTACATCTTTTGGCTTCACAATATGTTTTCTTTCCAGATTCAAATTGAGATTTATTACAACATCGCAGCCCAAATCATCATCAGCAAAAGACCAAATATCGGTTAGTTCAATTTGGATTTTTTAAGTTTCATTTCAACTAATTCAGTTATCCTTGATTTCAGGCAAACGATCTCGAAAAAAAAACGGGACAACAGTAAGTCAAGACTATTGGATAATTAATTAAAAATAGGTCCAAAAAACTACTATATTAGCCAAAATTGTCAAAAATTATACAAAAATTGGTCGAAAAAAGGTCGAAAAAACGACTATACCAGCCGAAAAATTGTCGCAAATTATACGAAAAATTTTTCGAAAATATCTATCTATTCATCTTTCAGTAGCCAGTTAAGCCAAGAATGTGAATCATCGGTGTGAGAACAATGTGTGCGTACGCACACATTACCACGCCTCCTTGTTTTAATCAAGACTTCTGAACAATTAAAAGAATTAATAGATTCTACTAATAAGTCTTGAATAAGCTTACTAATAAATTCTACTAATAAATGTTAAAAAGACTCTTTTTTTGCTTTTTCTGTTTTTATAAGCTAATGAAATAGCTGAACAATTGCAAGCAAAGATGAATTGGAGTAATCTGAGCTTTCGAGTTTATATAGTTCTTCTGCAGTTCGGTGAGTTCACTATCAATTCACATTTTTTTTGTTTGGCCAACTTTTAAGGTGACACCTTGTTTAGAGTCGAAAATCTATTTCAAAGAATGAGTAGATTCAATCTACCTTTGACATCTTCTATGCAGGTATAATCCATTGTATTTTCAAAAAATTTGCTAATTTTTCACTATTTGAAAAATTTTCAAGGTGTTACAGCATTTTGTCCTCTATTTTAAATGCAGATCTTCGGTTTCTTCATCTGCGCACCTGTTGAGCCGATGAACTTGCTGTTGCGAAGGTATCACAAGGAGCGGAAGGACCGAAACTGATGGAAAACTGATAGATTTGAAACTTTAAATTAAAACTTTCAAAATAAATGAAATGTTAATCTAAAATTAAAAAATATATAACGGTTTTCACTGAGCGGAGAAACAAAAGAAAAAACAGATAATAATCTTTTTAAGGGAGTTTTCGTAGCCCAATTTAAATCCATTTCAAATGTTCTTTAAACGACTATAATCCATTTTTTTCAACATAAGTAAATGGATATAAGAGGATTTAAATCGTTAAAATGGTCCCAGATTGATGCCGTAGAAGGGATTTTGTTGATAACATTTTTTAAATGAAAACCGCTATTAAAATCAATTTTTATCTCAATTTTTCCAATGAGGGAATAGATATTGTTGAAAATTTTGGCCATAAGCAGTCATTCCAAGCATTCTTTTTCTATCAATTTTAGCAATGTTTTTGTTAAGATTAAATGCTGTTTATGCTCTTCGGCCTAAGTCTTGCATACCAAGACAACTTTTCATTAATATTTGTATTTCTGAAAGTCGCAACTATGGTAGCAAATCAAGCTCTATAAATACATCATAATTCGCGCCATTGGCAGACAAGTTATGGTCAAAAACGGGAAATCCCTTACTATAAATAATATTGAAAGTGAACGTCAACCACTTCTGACTTCTTCAATAAAATCAACATATAAAAAGCTTCAACGAAAATAGGTTGGGGGAATGAAAATCATGAAATGAAAGGGTTTTGGAGGACGAAAGTGTAGATGGGGGGAGGAAAATGAGGGTGTGGGGGGAGATAAAATATAAAGGAACTTGGTTCCTTTACACTCCCGGCAACAAAAGCAAGCATTTGATATGAAAATGTAAACACAATAAAGCGAAAAGTTTTCATTCCGACATTGAGTTTTGTGTGTGTGTGTGTGTGTGTGTGTGTGTGTGTGTGTGTGTGAGTCTGTGTGTGTGTTTCGATGAACTTGTTTCAGTGACCCTCCGGCGCACCTAACGATTGTGGGAACACACGGCTTAGGGTTACTGCTGGTCTTTGTACCATTCCTGTAGCCGTCTGGATGTCGAAACTCCTGGCTATCCCGTCTGAACCTCTGTGTGCATTCACAATCTTCCCAAGAGGCCAGATGCCTCTGGGTGTGAACTCCTTGAGCACCCACACAATGTCACTTTCATCCAGCTCATCATGTGATCTTTGCCACTTCGTTCTCTTGTTGAGCTCAGGAACATATTCCTTCAGCAACCTGCTCCAGTAGTGATCAAGTAGTGTCTGCGTCAACTTGAAGTCCTTAGTGGAGAACCGCTGGTTGCTGTTCACAAGAGGTTTCAAACACATGTGAGGTCGGCGAAGGAGGAAGTGATTCGGAGTAAGTGGTCCCTCATCTGAGATGCTGCAGCCCACATGAGTTAATGGCCTGGAGTTCAAAATTGCCTCGGCCTCTGCCACAACTGTCTGGAAAACTGAGAGTGTTAGTTTCCGACTGCCCAGCACTATTAGTAGACTCCTCTTCGCGGTCTGTATCAGCCTCTCCCAGACTCCTCCGAAGTGTGGTGCCAATGGAGGGTTGAAAGTCCACTGAATGTTCTGTTGAGCCAATTGCAGTCTGATGTACTCATTGTCTGGCTTGTAGCTTCTCTGGAACTTCAACTTCGTTGCTTGGTTGGCTCCAATGAAGTTTTTGCCATTGTCACTCACAATGAGGTCAGGGTATCCACGTCGTGAGACAAATCTGCGGATTGTCATGAGAAGACAATCAGTTGAGAGGTCATGGCATACTTCTAGGTGGACAGCTCTGGTGACCAGGCATGTGAACAAGCAGACGTAGTGCATCTGGGTGCCCTCTCTCTTGTCCTCAATGTAGAAAGGTCCAAACATGTCCATTCCTGTGTTGACGAAAGGGTACTGCTTGTTTGCATCTGGAAATCTGAATTCAGGAAGATCGGCCATTTTAGGTCTCACATTGTCTGCCCTCCATCGTCTGCAAATGAAACAGTATTTCCCCAGACATCGCAGCACTTTTCTCAATCCAATCATCAAGAAAGTCTGTTGCAGGTTAGCCTTCACATGTTCCACACCCTGATGGCCACAGTCATGGTGCGCCTTTTCAATCAACAGTCTTGCAATTTTGCTCCTGCTATGGAGAAGAAGCGGATGTTTTGCATTATAGGTTAGAGGTGCCTTGTTGAGTCTTCCTCCTACCCTCAAGAGTCCGTCTTCATCTAGAAAGGGTGTGAAGGGCATCAGCTTGTCTCCTTTCTCAAGATTGCCTCCCTTCAACAGTGCAGAAATTGTTCCTGAGAACAACTCGCTTTGGGACATTTTGATGAGGTAGTTCCTTGCCCTGTTCTCATCTGATGCAAAAGTGTTAGTGTTGGATGTCTCAGGTGATTCGTTTTGTCTTCTAGTTCGAACTTTTGCCCTGAAGCGTCTTATTGCCTGGAACACACCATTCTAGTAGAGTTGAGCAGTCGACTCCATGTTGAAAATTTGTCAACCTCAATGACCGGCGTCTGAAGTTGTTTCGCTTGAGTGGCGCATATGTTGGGATCACTGTCCTCGGCAAAATTCCAAGAGTCTTGAGGTTTGCTCAGAAAGTCCGGTGGTTGGAGCCACAGCTTTGGTATGTCTGATGGGGTGAGGCCTCGTGTTCCATGGTCAGCGGGATTCATCTTTCCAGGGATGTGTCTCCAATTTTCTTGGTTGAAATTCTCGTGAATTTTGGTTAATCTGTTGGCAATGTACATTTTCTGTCTTTGCTTGGATTGGATCCAACCAAGTGTAGCGGTGCTGTCTGTCCAAAAGTGTTTTGAACTTATTGTAGTTGTCATCTCGCTCTCACAGAACCCAGCTAGCTCTGCTCCAAGTGTTGCAGCTTCCAACTCCAGTTTTGGAATGCTCAACTGCTTGATCGGTGCCACTTTTGTTTTACTGATCACATATCGGGATGTGGAAGATCCATCGGCGTTCGTTGTCCTCACATAAACTATGGCAGCAATTGCACTCATTGAGGCATCAGTGAACGTGTGAAGTTGATGGGTTCCATTGGTGCTGGGAATCAAGCATCTGGGAATTTCAATTGGAGTCATGTTGTCGAACTCATCCATCCACTCCTGTAGTTCCTGTTGGTAGCATTCTGACACAGGTTGATCCCAGTTTCTTCCCTCTTTAATGATTCTTTGGAGGCTGCATCTAATTCTGATGGCAAAGGGTGATATCAGTCCGATTGGATCAAACAGAGAAGCTGCCATTGAAAGAACCTTTCTTTGGGTCATCTGTTGTCCTGTGTAGAGAAACTTCGGTTTTGCAAACATCAACTTGTCAGTTTTTGGGTCCCACGTCTGACCAAGGATTCTTTGGGCTTTCATTTCCGCCTTGTCTTCTTCCAGTAGGTTTTCTAATGCTGCTGGTCTGTTGCTCAAGAACTTCGTCAGATTGAATCCTCCTGTATGTAAAACAGTTTTGATCTCCTCTGCACTTCTGCGGGCCTCCTCTTCAGAAGGGTAGGTCTGCATGAAATCATCCATGTAGAACTGCTGCATGATTGATGTGTAGGCCTCTGGATGTTCTTGTTTGTGGTCATTTGCACACTTCTGCAGAACAAATATCGCACAAGAAGGTGAGCATGTGGCTCCAAAAATGAGTCGATTGTATTTGAAGATCTTTTCATTGCCATCCTCTGTCCAGAGAAAACGGAGATAGTCTTGGTCTTTTGGTTGGATGCCAATCTGCATGAACATCGCCTCGATGTCCGCTGTGATTGCCACTGAGTACTGTCTGAAGCGGAGAAGAAGGCCATGCAGGTTGCAGAGTAGATCCGGCCCTGTCAGCAATGCATCATTGAGTGAGAGTCCCTTATATTTGGAAGCAGCGTTTGTGACTCTGCGGATTTTGTCTGGTTTCTGTTTGTTGATCACTGGGTGATGGGGAAGGTACCAGACAGAGTGTCTGCAACTGGGGTCTGCAGTTGTGATGTAGTTTTTATCCAAATCTTTTTTGATTGTTTCCTCATAGCGGTCTCTCAAGTTTGTATCCCTCTCCAACCTCTGCTGCAGAGCGTGCCACTGAACTTTGGCCATGAAGTAGTTGTTAGGTAGTGTGATGTCTTTCTTCCATGGAAGTCCAATCTGGTATCTGTCACCAATGTGTCTTATGGTATCATTGAGGATGGAAACCGCCTCCTTGTCATCTGAAGACTGTCCCTTTGAAGAACACTGATTGAAGTTCACTCCTTCAATTGTCCAGAAGAGCTGGAGAAGATCTTCATCTGGATCGTCTTGCCGTCCCTTGATATGATTGAAAAGTGTTATGTTTGTGATGTTTGACTGTCCGACCCTCTTCTGTGTGTACCTCTGAGGAATGGGCCCTGTCAGTGTCCAGCCAAGCAGAGTGTTGACTCCGTATGGTGTACCAGTGGGTCCCGTTGTGAACTGTCTGGGAACTGTTGCTGTGAATGCGTCTGCTCCAATCAGTATTCCGATCCGGTTGTCCCTGATTGTTGGAAATCTTATGCTCTGGAGGTGAGAATGGTCTCTGCAGATCTCATTCAACATTTCAATTTGAACTCTTGGCATGCGAAACTCGTCCATTGCTGTTGCGTACACAGGGATTCTGATCACAGGACAACTGCTGTACAAAGCTCCTATGCCGATCATGACATCTGCTGTTTTGACTGAGTGTTCACCATGAAGTGAAGCTAGTGGTAGGGTTATATCTTTTGGTTGTTGAACTTGAAGTGCATCAGCAACCTTCTGTGTTATTTGAGTATTGTCACTGCCACTGTCCAGCAATGCGTAGGTTTCAATGCAAAGATCTCTGTTGAAAAGTGTTACTGGTATTGCCTGCAACTCAATCTGCGGTCTGATCCAAGAAGTCTCCTGCTGGTTGCTGCAGGTGTAGTTTTGTTGCGGAGTAGTTGCCTGCTGCTGAGCCACAGTGCGTTGATTGCTACTCTGCTGTCTGTTGTTGCTGTCGTTCTGCGTGTTCATCGGCTGAGGGTGAAAACCATTTTTGTTCCAGTTGCCCCTGTGTGAAGTACTGCTGTTAGATCCACCATGTCTGTTTTGAGTTCCACTCTGTTGGTTGTAGTTTGAACTCGTCTGCTGCCTTTGGTTTTCATTGTTAAAGTTACGTCCATAGTTTGACTGGTTTTGGTTGGTTTGGGGTCTGAAGTTATTTTGTGAGTTTTGGTTCCAGTTCCCATTTGGTTTTGCATATTGTTGCATCTGCCTTGCATCTGTCCTATGGAGTGTTGAGTGATGGAAGCCATTGCATCTGTCCACAAGGCACCTTGTTTTTGATTGACAGAGACCCTTTTCATGACCTCTTAGACAGTTAGGGCAGAGATTGAACCTTCTCACACAACACTGTCGGTCATACACTGTTTTTTCCAAGTATTCGGGACATCGACCAAGGTTGTGGTTTTGTGAGCAGAGTTGACATGACACATCTGGTGGCCCCCTTCTAGAAGAACTGTTCACTCTGGTTCTCTGGTTCCGTTGTGGGGAGATGTCCTCACACGCCTCTGCGTAGGAGTCAATCCAATCAGCAAAGTGGGTAAGGTTAGGTTGCAGCAAGGCTTGGCTTCTTGTGTGTTGATTCCATCTGATTATCATGGTAGCGTTCAGTTTGTCTCTGGCCATTCTCAGGACGGCTGAAGACTTGAGGTCAGCTTCAAAGTTGTGAAGCCTGAATGTTTGTATCAGTCTCCTCAAGAAGGATGAAAAGCTCACAAAAGTGTTTGGTTCGTCCAGTCTGGGTTTCGGCCACTTCTCCAATTGATCTAGGTATGCAGCGACAATATGCTGTGGTTTGCCAAACTTTCTGGTCAGTTCAGCGATAGCTTCATGGTAGTAGTCCCCGTTGTATGAGTATCCACTTATAGAATCTCTTGCCTTATGTGTTACAGACTTTTGGAGGTATGTCATTTTTTGAGCGTCTGAGAGGCCACTGTTGTTGTGAATGGTCGCTTTGAAAAAGCTGAACCACTGGTGCCATTTCAAAGGATCACCTTTAAAATTATCAATTGATATCTTGGGCAAACTCATTGTGTTCTGTATCATCAGTGCCTGGTGTTGCATCCAGTCTGGTGAAGAACTCGGGAAACTCGGGAAGCCATTGTATAGGTTGTTGTTAGAGCCGTTGTTATAGTGTACTTCATGCCCGGTACAACTGTTCAGTGGTTGTTGATTTTGTGGTGTGTACCTATGGCTCATGGTAGGACCAGCTTGGCTATTGATGTGAAAAGAAAGTGGTTGTTGCAAATGCCCAGCTCTATCCTCACTCTCATGTTGGTTCTGTCCTCGAACATGGTTCTCTTCTCTCGATCGAATTGAATTTTGCCAGCCCTCATCTATTCTCAAGGCCCCTGTGAGAAATTCTCTGTTCCTTCCTCTCTCTTCAATGTTAAAAACGGGTTGAGAATTATCAGGGTCTTCTGAGTCGGACGAGTCAGCTTTGTTTGTTTCCTGATTGTTGCGGCTTGCCAACTGATGTTTCATTTGTTTCATTGCTCTATTGCGTAAAGGGTACTGTTTTCTCAGTAGATTAGGGGAAGGCGCTGCTGATGTGTTGAAAGCAGATTCAGTGTCACTTGCATCCGTTCTGTGTGCTTTTGTTCTCTGTTTGCTTTTCAGCATGGTTATGTTTCTTTCAGCAGATTCATTAGCAAGTGTTGTCAACTCTTCACTTGTTAGCTGTAGCTTCATGAGTTCACTGCAACTTCTGTCCAACTGCTCTTTTTGAGACCTCAAAAGTTCCAAAGTTTCACGTAGTATGCTTAGACCTTCGTTACGATTGCTTTGTTCTTCGAAGAGGTCTTTTACTGCGTTCCACTCTATCACTTTCAGCTGAAGTTGTTGCTTGAGGCTGTTCTTTGCTGTTGATGATGCTTTGGACTTGTTTGGCATGTTGATTGTGTTAGAAGACTTTTCTTATTTTACAAAGTTTATACTGCACTGTTACTGCACTATGTTTCCTTGTAACAGCCCTATTCTAGTTTTTGTTATGTTAAACCTATTATTTAAATGAGGCTGTTGCTTACTGTGCTTAGCTAATGCTTTTGTTTAATGTTTGATTACTATGTTTATGCTTGTCGCTATAACTAAGTGATGTTTGATACAGATATGATGCTAATCAGAAGTTGCATAGAGTTAAACTTTTCCACTAATCAGTGAAATTTTTACAAACTTGGATAAATTAGATGTTTGTCTGGTTGCCTATTTGATTCTCGAGCGCGACAGAAGGAACCCTAACCTGTGGTGGTTAACTTTCGACTATTGTGTGTGTCTACTGACACTGGTGGGGGGATAACTTCACGTTCCTATAAACCTTAAGGTAGCAAGGGCATATCAGGCCTTGCAACTAATCCTAAGTTAGTGTGTGTGTTGGTGGTGCTTTAAATTTCACCTAGAGGAGGACCTACTCCTTTGAAAACTAATGCGGAAAGATACTATATTGATCCAACGATGACTAGTCGCCTATTAAAATCCAGCCTTTGAAATGAAGACATTCAAATCCGCAAGCAAGACCAGCCCATCTGTCGTGACTAGGCATCCCACGCAAGCATCCTTTTCAGGAGAACTCTCATCTCAGTCTTCACTTCTAGGGCCAGATTAAAAATCAGTTGGATCATTTGTGATTGTGATGTTTTTGATTAAAAAGTGTGAAGTTATCAAAACCAGAGTTTAAAATGTGCTAAGTGTCAAATGTCTAAGTTCCCCCCTATAAAATCAAAAATTCCCCAGTCTGCGTCGAGCAAGTTTCAAAGGTCCTTTTTTGACCCTAGGATACGCCAGAAATGTTTATGCTCTTCGGCCTAAGTCTTGCATACCAAGACAACTTTTCATTAATATTTGTATTTCTGAAAGTCGCAACTATGGTAGCAAATCAAGCTCTATAAATACATCATAATTCGCGCCATTGGCACACAAGTTATGGTCAAAAACGGGAAATCCCTTACTATAAATAATATTGAAAGTGAACGTCAACCACTTCTGACTTCTTCAATAAAATCAACATATAAAAAGCTTCAACGAAAATAGGTTGGGGGAATGAAAATCATGAAATGAAAGGGTTTTGGAGGACGAAAGTGTAGATGGGGGGAGGAAAATGAGGGTGTGGGGGGAGATAAAATATAAAGGAACTTGGTTCCTTTACAAATGCATTCATTTGCGTAAAATTTTTTCCTCTTTTTGGTCTGGGTAACTCAGCTTTTACACTTGATATGTGCTAATCTGTATTAGAGAAGTGTTTGTTTTGGTTAGGCCAGTGTTTATGAGGGGGGTAGGGATGTGTAATCTTTGTACTCTCTAGAAGTCGTGTAAATAAGCTCTGATTCGGAAGATTTTTTAATTTGGAAGAGACGTATATCAGGTGTCTGAAAGTGCACACTTTCAGACAATTTAAAAATCAATTCATGTGTTCATTCAGAATTTTTAAAACACAGAAGTAATTTCAGAGCAATAATTTGTTTTTATTGCCACTGAAAAGCAAATTTCAAATCATTGATGTGGGTAGCTTTGTTGGAAGTTTCTACTGAGAGAGGAAAAATGAAAAAAAGCTTAGTGAAAAAATTAAGCATTGAACAAATAACCCTAGCGATAATTAACCCTAGCGTTTTCATTAAGTACCCATTTCTAATGCAGTCAAGTTACATTAAATGTGCTTTTTCACTTGTAGGTTATTTTTGCTAATCATAACTTATTCATCTGTTTTGACTAGCGTGTTCACTTTCATGCCTAACAGTATTTATCCTGGTTCCTTAACTATTGCCTTTTCAAATAAAGTAGCTGATCATAATTCATTCTCCTATGCTTTAATACACCACAATTAGGAGTAAAGCAACCTTGATGAGCGAAATCAGTACCTTAAGGATTAATGTACGGAATGGCGTGGTAAGCAGGATCTCACAATAGGATCTTACTGGTCTGCGAAACAACTTCAGAACATCTTCAGTAGAGTGCAAATCAAGCACGGCGGTTGATTTGGAATCTGTTACAACCAATGAACTACTTCCAGAAGGGCACTAGAGTAGCTTTCGCAGTGATGAAAAATTGGAACCCAATAAATTTACTGCTACGAATGATGCTCGTAGTCGGGAACAGGAGAGTTGCAAGAGGTAGCAAATCTGGGTTTCTCCATTGGAGGCATCTGTGCCAATAAATTCCCTTTAAAGGGAAAGCAGTCCAGCTCAAGCTTGACCGAAAACGTCACCCTCATTGACTCTCAAAAAAATCTCTATGGTCTATACGACGTTCTTACCACCGGGTCAGTAGTCATCAAGACGGAAAAAATTTCGTGAACCTGAAGAACTTGTTGTCACTGTAGGGAAGGGTGTGTGATACGTATGGATACCTATTATATATCGAAACCTCTATGTGTACTAAATTATTTACCCTCTATATCTATAATTATATCAAGTGTTTTATAACTAAAAGTTATGACTTCTATTTATTCACCTATATTAATATTCCCGTTAGTCTACTAACTTATTTCATATTTTGTTCATACTAGTTTATCATAAGTAATCATAATTTCATTTAGTCAATCTGAATTCAAGTTACTCTGCAAACTCTCTTCATAACCTTAAGCTAAACTTAGCAACGGATTCGCACCGCGTTTCCAATAATCAGAATTCTTAATACACAAGTAGTTGCGTATTCGCCTAGCAATTCCTATCATATTCTTGAGACAAGTATTCGCAACGCGAATCCTAAATTATTCAATACGATAGAGTATAACATGGCGCAGTCAGCGACAAAGGACAGCGGCAGATCCCCACTTGGAATTCAACCCTTTTGGGAAAAGGCGACACTAGAACCCCCAATTCGCTGGGAGTTTTGGAGAATACAATTGAAACTCGCAATTCTCGCCCGAGAAGGAATTGAAGTGGACCTCCTATTATTGGACCCTCCAGAACATGTCCTTTTACCTCCTGAACCAGCATATGAAGACGCAGTTGACAACCCTACGGCACAATCAGAGCGAGATCGACGTACCCGCAATGAGCAAGCAAAAACAGCGTGGAAGAATCAATGTCAACGTGTTACAGCAGTTGGCATACTTTGCGGTGATAAACCGTGGAAGTTATGTGATCGGAAAGGATCTTCTTTGATGTACTTGAGCTTAGGCATGGAAGGTCGGCGCGTATTCAACTCAAAGAATTCGACCGTCAATTTTGAAACAATTTCAACGAAGGATCTTTGGGATGTTCTCAATATAACTTTCATTCGGATCCACAATATAACCTTCGATAGATACCTCTTCCTCACCCGAAAACAGCAAAAAGGAGAACCTATTGAGAAGTTCTATGGACATCTCAAAGAACTTTCGGAAAACTGTGACCTAGGAGATAAAGGAGACACGATCATCCGGGATGTCTTTATCGCGAACATGCAAAATGAAGACATTCAAAAGGAGCTCCTTAAAGAATCAGTAGACCCGGAAAAAGCATTGGCAATAGCAATTAATATCGAGATGGGTACGCTCAATCAACTAAAAATGAATGCAAGTAAAACCGAGTCACATTCAACTGTTAACCAAGTACAACGGATGCGCATCGCAAATGCTACCCCTTTCTCCAATATGAATACAACAGCACGGAAAAAGCCAACAACCTGTCATTTCTGTGGATCTAATTGGACCTCTGACCACCGAAATAAATGTCCCGCTCGGGGAAAAAGATGCAATAACTGTGGTATTGAAAACCACTTCGCAAAGGTTTGCCGCAAACCTAAAGATCCCAATTCCTACCCAAAACCTAAACCGCGGGTCAATAACGTAGAAAAAGATGACCAAAATGAAGACGTCAATCAAATTTCGGCTAATTTTGATCCTAATTTGGAGTCAAACTATTCTTCAGATGAAGATAATTGTGTAGCAGCAGTATCTTCAACAGATTCCACAACTTCAGTGGATGCAATCAATCTTCCCGTAATTTTCGGTAATACATCAACAAATGTTTTGGTGGATTCGGGCAGCGTATGCACAATAATAAACGAATCCTTGGCAAACTCCATCATTTCCCATGACTCAAAATCGAAGTGGATACGCGAAGCGAATCCTAAACAATTGAAAACATTTTCAAACGAACCTATTCATATGGTGGGCATTCTTCAAACTTCAATTCAAAGCAGTAATTGGTACGCAAATCCAATAGAAATTCTAGTAGTGGCAGACGGACATCGTTCTCTATTGGGTAGAGATTTGTTTCCAGCTCTTAGACTCTCAATACATCAACCAAGTAACCATGTAACAATCAATCAGGTAGATCAAGAATATTGCCCAATCAAAAAACAGATTGCTATTGATTATCCCGATCTAATCTCCAGAATTGGTAAGTCCAAAGTACATACAGTTCGTTCAAAATTCCACAAACATTATACTTCATCACACCAAAAAGGCCGTCGTGTTCCTATAAACTTACTCGACAAAGTATCTGCTGAGCTAAAGAAACCTTCTGAACAAGGACACATCGAAAAACTAAAAGAATGTTCGGATAAAAATTACATTTCTCCCATTGTAATTACGGTCAAAAAGGACAAATCTTTAAAGTTAGCTCTTGATTCGAAAATATTAAATAAAGCGATCCACAAAAACAAGTATCAAATGCCGAATATAGATAGTCTTATCGATTCAATCTCTCAACATATTAATAATTCAAATCTAGGAGATAATGTCTATTTTTCAACGATTGATCTAAAATATGCATATAATCAATTAAAACTGCATCCGGATACCGCACGTCATTGTAATTTTAATATCATTTGCGGAGATGCAACTGGTACATATCGTTTTAAAACGGGATTTTATGACCTTACGGATATGCCGGCCGAGTTTCAAAAGGCAATGGATTACACATTGGTTGGGCTGACTAACACATAATGTTTTCTGGATGACATAATTGTAGTTAGCAAAGGCACCAAGGAATCGCACCTCAAATACGTGTACAAATGCCTCCAAAAACTCGAAGCAGATAACCTTCGAATTAATTTAAGCAAATGTCATTTCCAAAACATCAAATAAATTGGCTTGGTTTCACATTCTCACAAAGTGGGGTTAAACCTATAGAATCTAAAACAGCGGCAATTGCGGAAATCAAAGCTCCAAAAACATTGAAACAATTACGGTCATTCTTAGGTAGTGTTCATCATTTAAGCAAATTTATACCCAATCTTGCCAAAATATGCCATCCTCTTCGGCCCTTATTAAAGAAAAACGAAAAATTTATTTGGAATGAAAATCATCAATTACATTTTGAACACATCAAAACTGTTACTGCAAATGCTACGGAAAACACTCATTTTAATCCAACAGTGGAAACGCGAATCAAATGCGATGCATCCCGCCAAGGCCTAGGTGCTGCGCTTGAACAATTAGATTGTGAAGGGTGAAAAATAGTAGCTTTTGCATCTCGTTTTCTTAATAGCAATGAAGAACGCTATAGTATAAATGAACTCGAATTACTTGGGGTGGTGTGGGCCATTGAATATTTTAAATATTATCTATTTGGGAAGACTTTCACAGTTTTAACAGACCACAGAGCTCTTTTTTCAGTCCTAAAATCACACCGTTCTAATAAATCCTACAACAGTAGATTAACACGATGGATTGACAGTTTGTTACCATTTGATTCTAACATCGAACATATTCCTGGCACTAGAATGGGCTTAGTTGATTATATTTCGCGTCAACCCAATCAAAACGCTAAAAGTGTCAATCAATACGACGAGGAATTCATGGTAGCAACAATTTCCCGTATTCGCGACGCAATTACATCTTTATTTAGTCACGCGAATAAAATTCCTTTCCAAAAGCGGCACATAACCAGTAATTATAACCAACAAGTAAACAAGACGCGCGTCCACGGTTGCAAACCTGCTAAAATTAGCACCAATAATTCAAATGCCTCAATTAATGCACTCATTCCTCGAGCACAAGTAAACAATTACAATTCTGAATTCATTTCTAACTTTAATTGCCTTGCAAATCAATTGATTCAAAACACTACCGCATCCGCATCACGAATCCAGTCAAATAATTTTAATTGTAATTCAGCCGCAAAAGCAGAAAATAAAGTGAACCACATAATAATGTCCGCAAAAGAAGTGCCTCAATCTAACCCCCCAACTCCTACTACTGCTCCCAAAGTAACTTTCCGCACCCAATCAACCCCTATAGCGACAACTAGCACGAGCCCTAACATTCACACCCCAATTTCATCATCACCCGAAATCCAAGACATCGGATTGTCCAAAGAGGAAATTTTTGAAAGTAATTTAAACCAACTATTTACAAAATCCTTCTTAGCCGTCTTAACAAGTAAGGACGCAGTATTAAAGGAAATTAGAGATTGTGTCCTCCAAGACGACGAGAACCGCTGTAAGGAAGTTAGCTCCTATATATATTCGTTCTGGAAGGACCTTCACGTGAGGTCCGGTTGCTTGTGTGTGGATGAGCGCCCTCGCTATACCCAATTCGATAAAGGAAGCGGTACTGGAATCCATACACATGACCCACCCTGGTAGTTGGGGCATGATTTCATTATCTCAGTATGCATGGTGGCCATATATGCATAGAGAGATTCTAGCCAAAGCATCAGACTGCGGTCCGTGTACAAATATTGGTAAGACTTTAAAACCTATTATACCAAAATCTAAATGGTATCCTCACAGGGCTTGTCAAGAACCAAATGAAGAAATTCAAATTGACATTGGGGGCCCGATAACAAATGATAAAGATAAAGATATTTACTTTTTGGCATGTATAGATATTTATTCAAAGTATCCGACAGCTCGAATTTTTGAACATGCAAATGGGACAAATGTGGTAAAATTTCTCCGCGATTACGCTTATACTCATGGAATCCCGCGAACAATCCGTCTAGATCAAGCCACTTGTTTAGTAGGTAAACAAGTTACAAACTACTGTAATGAAAATAATTTTAACATTCTCGACGCGCCAGTCGGAGATCATAGAGCAATTGGATTAGTGGAGCGAATGATACAGACAATTAAACGGCGGTTATCCTGTATGAAAACTGAAAAGAACGATTCATTTTCAACATCTAAAGCAATTAAACAGATAATTTCTGACTTACGATAACAAGACAGAAAACAACACAGATAACTCCGTTTGAAGCTCACTTTGGTCGTCTGGTGAATACTCCTTTGCGCAATATTAGCACATGTCCATCAAGTTTAAATTTAACATATGAAAAAATTATTAATCACTATTTAGATGCTGATACAGTTCCTGTCGCCAAATATCTCGATGATGCTGGATGGGTCAATCCGTAGAGAAGCGATCTGGAAATTGAGACAGCAATGAATAAGGCACAACAAGATGCAGGCCTCCGATACCGAGACTCAGACGATAAGGAATCGCGGTTCATAATCCACCCCAAGCTCACGAACCCCATTCCAAGAACGGAAAAATCATTAAGTGTGAAGCTAGCCAGAAAACTGCCAAACAAAAATAGGGCGAAACGACAGCTTGCTGGGCTTTACGAAGTTTTAAAACCCGGCTCATTCGTCACAAAATCCTCCCCCACGACAACCATAATTAACGAACCGGGGCGAACGCCAGTCAAAGTCAGAGGTAGTGATCTGGCAAAGTTTGGCACCAAAGCGGAAAGATCTACAAATCTCTGGGCGTACGCACAAAGGCGTCTTGCGCCTTATGAACAGACAACCGAAATAAAGATTGCCAAACACAGCAACGACATTAAAAAACAAAAGCGAGGGGAAATCAAAATTCGACACCGGCATCGAGACACCACTTCAGTTGTTTCCTCGGTCAACTCAAACGTTTCTAGAGCCCTCACTGTACGTAAATCTACAAAACCACAGCCCAAACGTCGTCGAAATGCAGCTCCAATCAACGACAATGATAATGCGACAGTTCAAGAACAACAATTGATATCAATAGTACCCGCTCCGCAAATGCCTTCTTCTCAAAACCAGCAGATTCAAGACACACATCCCGACCCGCAAAAACAACAAGGAACCCGAAAACGAAATCGGCCCCAATTTTACGGCTTCACAAACGCGGATATTTCACCTACCAGTTCTCTGACCTCTACCAGTTCCGGCAAACAGAGAAAACGCAAATCAAAAAAAGAGAAGCAAGATGCAGCAACCGCGAATACAGTATTAGCCATGATCCAAAGTGCGGAACATTCAAGAATCCCATCTCCCCCAAGACCGGAAATTCAAATTGGCCAAGTTCCGCCACCAGATTCAAGAGTTAGATATCACGAATATGAACAAGAGAGAGAACTATCTGTTTGGGATGCAGAAAATGAAATTTAAGCTAAAAACTCAACAAAACTGTCATAAACTACATTCATTTATTTAATATTGTTTCCGCTTCTTCAATCTAAAATTAATGTTAACCTTGTTTTAATTTATTACATTTGCTCTCCTATTGTCAGTTTTACATTTATTCAAGTATTCGCCCTGCGAATCCACTTATTAATGTGTGTGCGTTAAAATTATTCAGTTTAATGTACGCAGTTTCCATGTTGAGAATTTTGAAGCGTATTCGCTTTATGATTCCAAAAGTATTAAACATTGAGAATTTTATGTGCTGTAATTGTCTGTCAAGTGGTGATAATTTATATTCATTAACATACACAACCCATGTGCAATTGAAAGTCCTCAGACTTATAAGCCTCGCATATGCTTAAATTTTAATCGTTGATTATTCTTAAATTTCACATTCGAAGTACTTCTACAACTTTGAGTTAAGTTATGTTCATCCCACTCGTTTACATGTTTTGTGTTGATTCTAAAAAATTGTAAATACATTAGAATTTTTTTTGTCACGAGGGAAATGTGATACGTATGGATACCTATTATATATCGAAACCTCTATGTGTACTAAATTATTTACCCTCTATATCTATAATTATATCATGTGTTTTATAACTAAAAGTTATGACTTCTATTTATTCACCTATATTAATATTCCCGTTAGTCTACTAAATTATTTCATATTTTTTTCATACTAGTTTATCATAAGTAATCATAATTTCATTTAGTCAATCTGAATTCAAGTTACTCTGCAAACGCTCTTCATAACCTTAAGCTAAACTTAGCAACGGATTCGCACCGCGTTTCCAATAATCAGAATTCTTAATACACAAGTAGTTGCGTATTCGCCTAGCAATTCCTATCATATTCTTGAGACAAGTATTCGCAACGCGAATCCTAAATTATTCAATACGATAGAGTATAACAGGGTGACACCATAAAAATAGTGACAGGTGAAGAGCGGGGAAAAATCTTATAATGACATGAGTATATTTGACAGACGCGGGCAAAGGCTTCCAGAGAAATCAAAAGGCCAAAATTGACTCACAACTTAAGGAATTTGTCAAAATACAAAATGGTGATCGAAAAATGGTATGCCGCAAAAATAAGTGGCACCTCCTCAAATAAAATTGATTATATGATGCAGTAGTTTGCTTCTCAAGTTCCTATTCAATCGTTGAAACAAGCACAACACCTGACCGCAACTCTTATTAACGCACTACCTAACAACAACAATGAATACTTATTACCCTTAACTTCGGCTCATAGGATGTACTTCAAGATGTACAGCCAACAAGAAATGGAAAGCGAAACTGTCGTAGCCCAAAATTTTACGTTTTAGATAAAGATGATTCAACTGGCGAGCCAATGACATGATGTCCGCCAGAACTCCTAATGCCAAAACGTAAGAAGAGATCTGGCAATGTTGAGTCATACCAGTCTGCGATCAGCATTATAGAATCAATTTCAGATATAGCACGTCCTGAACCGATTCCAAATCAATTATCCGCTCCCAGATTGGTATCGTTTCAAAACTCGACCACGAATTTGTCGAACTTGTCCAGCGAATGAAAGCCCAAATCTCAATTTTAATCTTGAGGACGAAAACTAACAATAATCAGTAACAACGTGTCACGCAGAACATTTGATTACGGTAATAACATCACTAGCCATAAATAACCAGTACATATATTTTTTTGAACTATATAACTGGTTAATAATTAAAAGTTGTCATAATTATTGTTATGATATAGACCTTGAACTCTACATTTGAATTCGCCGATGGACGGGAAATTTGATGCACAACCCTAGTGTTTTTTAAATACTCGTTTCCAGTTCAATAATATTACTTGGAATAAATTCATTTTTTTAGGTCATTTTTAGAAACCATAGTTTGTTCATGTGTTTCGACTGGCGTGTTTTGACTAGAGACGAACTTTCATGTCCAGCTGTCATTATCCCGCTCTATGAACTAATGTCTGCTCACATGGATCAGTTGCTCCTAATTCGTTCTCTTTTACAATTCATTTTTTTGCAATTTTCTGTAATTTGCGATCCGTTGCGCCGTATAATCTTAACTTTCCGTTCGTTTCCATTACTGATAGTGAGACCACTATAAGTTGTCGAAACTATCACCTCGCAATGTCCTCAAATATAAAACTGTCCTTGCGCACTCGCTCATCGAAATACTGAGCAATTATAAGCATAGCGAACTTGATGCGCAAAAAAGTACAATGAAGGATTAGAGTGGGAAAGTGACAGACGAACGGCTTCAACGTTAGACCTCAATGAGGGGACCGAAAGCGCCGTGTGTTTACTAAAAAAGACTAGCACGTCAAAATCGATCAACTATATCCAGGTGAATATTAGCCACGTTTGGAAGTTGCATTTATTCGCTCTAGTAATATAACATTCCATAGATTCTCTTCTGAAGTCTAGAAACGGAAAAAAAGAAAAAGTGCGGAACTTACTTAGTGGAAACTGAAGACAATTGCAAAAAATGCCGATTGCGAAACGAAAAGAAAAAACACTCATTAGCGATGTTTTCTTTTCCATAAGTTAAGTGCGGAAACACAACGCAAATTGCCAGAAGAAAATGTTAAAACGCCAGAAGAAAATGTTAAAATGTTAGAAGAAAATGTTATCAACGTTTGAAGTAATGTGCAAATGGGGATGTCAACAAAAAATGATGAGAGTGTAATCAGGTCTCAAAACATAAAGGCAATCAGTTTGTCCAATCAATTAAAAGTTGTTCGAATTTGTTAGACATTTAAATCCAACGCAACAATCCCAGAATTGTCGCAATCGCTGTCCAAAATTGTCAACTACATATAAAACCGTCCTCCCTGCCAAATGAAACACTTGTCACAGTTGTGGTATCCAAAATTATTGTGCTATATCGTGCCCAAAACCTAAATCTCAAAAATGAAAGAACAAAAAAGTTCTGACGTTAGCACTTGTACGTTCCTGCCGAAGAAACTTCACGTAAAAATAATTCATTTAATGGTCTCAAAAACTATAATGAACTCTACGCTTCGCTGAATAATAGTTTCGATGACGGCTCTATACATACGATAACAGGTTAATCAGAATAAAACTGAGGCACTCTATTTTGATCATTAACAGTCCACTTTTAACTTAATTTGTGGAACGCCGTCACAAATCTATTTGTTTGAACGAACCACACAAAAGAGAGTTGGAGATATTTTTTCAACCAAACAACCAAAAGCTTGGCAAATTGCAAACTCCAATATCTAGTGAAAACTGGTTCAGAACTGATGAAACATTCAAAGTCGTTACTATCAGCTCACAATCTCTCATAGGCCGTGACGTCTTTCCTTCTCCTGGTCAATTTTGTTCAAATGAACTGTTCCGACAAAAACCACTCTTCCTATGCAATAACTCAATGTTCAATCAAAAATTTAATTGCTTAATAATTTTTCAGGTCTTATTAAACGAATTGGAATCTAAATTGCACGTAGAAATAACAAATTTTGCAGAAAAATACTCATTCAAACACCAGAAAAGTCCCCGTGCTCCAATCAATTAAAACGAAACTCCATTTTCCGAGGTTTCAAATATATTTGACGGGCTGTATATATTAAAAAACGTCCAGCGGCTCTGATCACAATTTTGCCTCACTAGTTTTGTTCTTGATTGCAAAGGAAAATTAGTTTGCGAACTTGGGCTTGATTCAAGCGTACGGAAAAAAATGATTCACACGAACAAATACCATGTGCCCAATTTTGAAGCGCTCACCGACTCCAATTAACTTCAAATGGAGAACATTCAGCAGTCAAAACAACTGTTTAATTTTCTACCATAGATTCTTAACTGTGCCTATAGTCCTTTTAATTTACACCCTGATACTGCCTAAAGTTTTAAATAAGTTTGTACAGTTTATCCAACATTTCTTAAGATTTCCAAAATGCTATGGACTATACTCGGATCGGTGTCAAAATAATTAAATTTTATTGGTGATGAAAATATAATGATATTCCAAAATGCTATGGACTATACTCGGATCGGTGTCAAAATAATTAAATTTTATTGGTGATGAAAATATAATGATATTCTAATAGTTAGTCGACGAGCTAAAAAAGAGAATTTCCAAAAGAATCTACAAATTTCTGTTGATAATCTACGAACTAATCTTTGAAAAAGTCACTTTGTAAGATCTCAATTTGACTGGCCCGGCTTTAAACTCCTTGAAACATGTTTTTCGTTGACAAACCAAAAACAACCTCACTTTTTAGCAATTTCAACGCCAAAAACTTTGAAAAATTTTGTTTGCACCACTTCAGTTTGTTCATCTCTAGCTTACCATAATGTCACCTTCATAAACCATTTCACAAAAAACAACAAAAATTAGCTCAACAAATTAAATTGAAATGACACAATTATTTCCTGCATTGGATCAGTTAACAGCAGAGGTTTGGCAATTCTTTGCATTACAATGACGTTTTTAAAATCCAAATGACGATTCATAAGGTTTTAACGAAACAGATCTAATTGGTTTTTCAATTTTAAAAATGGAAACTAGCATCATTTAGAAAATCCTTCAGTCACATAGCTGATCGTCGTTTTATCACTATTCATCTTCCCCAAACTTTGTCCTAACAAATGAAAGAATGATCAACTGCATTTATAGATTGATCGCTTATTGCTGAAAGATTTGTTTTAACATTTAACTGGCGCAAAAACGGTTTTGGAGGATTATTTTTCACGCAACTGTTTTCAATCGGCACAAAATACTTCCACATAAAAAGTTATTTTAGTGCACCAAATAGATCTCACAATGACTCCTCAGTTCACAAAAAGAATCTAATTCTTATTTGCATTGCAGTCTTAACAAAATTCTTTCTCCTGAAAAAACTACAAAACTTAGCTGGACCGTGTCCTGACAAAAGAGTCCCAGACAAAACAGTCCCAAACAAAATAGTCCCAAATTGCAAAATTTTCCCAGACAAAACAGTCCCAGACAAAATAGTCCAACGAAAGCAGACAAAATGGTCCCAGACAAAATAGTCCCGAATAAATATGGAAACAATTGTAAAACATAATCTACAAACAATTAACAAATATAATCTATGAGTTAATTTTCTGAAGGCTTTGTTTTTAATTGATATGAACGAGGGTTATACCGAAAACTTGTTTCAAAATACATAATTTGGCTAAAGCTTAGTTGCAATCATCTTAATATTTGCTGAACGAAGTACAATTATATGAAACATGGCTTACAGATTGCCAGAAAGTAGCCGCAATAGATTCGTTGATCGGCAGTCTTAAAAAGACAGTAAAAAGGACAGACCAAAAAAATTCGTCTTTTCATTGAAGGCTGATCTGTTATATTTTGATTTAAAATCTGAATAAGTTATTGCTGCCTCTATTAGCTGATCTCAAATAACATTCATTTAGAGTGACACACACCCATTTGATCTTATCTCTTTTAATTAAAGTAAATGAAAGTCAATTTCAAAGTGAGGAAGTCATTTTTGAGTGTGAGGTAAGTCAAGTGTGACCAAAAATTTAATCACGCGCATGAACAAAAAACTCGCTCCACTAAGAGCGAAAAATGACGTCACACATGCAATTCAGTTGAAATTGCATGAACGAATGAACAAAACGTGGCTGTGACGTCATATGGTCGTAACAAAAATCATGACGACGAAATAATAAAAAACCAAGAGAAGGCCAATAATAGCCCCAGCTATCGCTGTGCGGCTATTAATAACTTAAGTGGTTCCTTTGTTAATTGAAGGGCATATGTTTAGCTCTATCTTTAGTTGGGACGATTTTGTCTGGGACTGTTTTTTCGCTTTCTTGGGACTATTTTGTCTGGCACTGTTTTGTCTGGGAAGGTTTTGCTATTTGGGACTGCTTCGTCCGGGACTGTTTTGTCTGGGACTGTTTTTTCTGTACACCAGCTGGACAAATTAAACTGAAATGACACAATTATTTGCTGCATTGGAACAGTTAACAGCAGAGGTTTGACAATTTTTTCAATTCTTTGCATTACCTCTTGTTTTTAAGATCCAAATGACGACTTATAAAGTTTTAACGAAACAGATCTAATTGGTTGTGCTTTGTCGATAGAAGTTGTTCAATTTTTTCAAAAAGAAACTAGCCTCATTTAGAGAATCTAGAGAGTCACATAACTGATCGTTGTTTTATGACTATTCATCTTCCTCAAACATTATCCTAACAAATGAAAGAATGGTCGATTGCATTTAAAGAACGATTGCTTATTGCTGAATGATTTGTGTTTACATTTAACTGGCGGAAAAACGGTTTTGGAGGATTTTTTTTCACGCAACTGTTTTCAATCGGCACCAATTACTTCCACATAAAAAAATATTTTAGTGCACCAAAGAGATCTCACAATGACTCCTCAGTTCACAAAAAGAACTTAATTCTTATTTGCATCGCAGTCTTAACAACATTCTTTCTCTTACAAAACTTGTCCCGTAAATAACATTTACTTTCAACTCAAATAGATAGTACAAGAATAATGCAAGCGCACTGTTGTTGAACCTGAAATTGCCTGTAATTACATTATCAGCTGCTTTCGATCCGTTTTTTTAGTCTAGAAATTTCATCAAATCCATTGAGTATACTACAGTATTTGCAAGTTCGTTGCAGCTCAAAAATCTAAAGTTACCCAGGTTGAGGTCCCAGACGGAAAGTCGGTATGTCCAGACCGTCCCAGACAGAAAGTGCCTATGTCCAGACCGTCCCAGACGGAAAGTGCCTATGTCCAGACTTTCGTGCGTTCACCAGACTTTCGTGCGTTCATGTCCAGACTTTCGTGCGTTCACCAGACTTTCGTGCGTTCATGTCCAGACTTTCGGGCGTTCACTAGACTTTCGTGCGTTCATGTCCAGTCTTTAGTGCGTTTATATCCAGACTTTCGTGCGTTCACCAGACTTTCGTGCGTTAACCAGACTTTCGTGCGTTCATGTCCAGACATTTGTGCGTTCACCAGACTTTCGTGCGTTCATGTCCAGACTTTCGTGCGTTCATCAGATTTTTGTGCGTTCATGTCCAGATTTTCATGCGTTCTTCAGATTTTCGTGCGTTCATGTCCAGTCTTTAGTGCGTTTATATCCAGACTTTCGTGCGTTCACCAGACTTTCGTGCGTTAACCAGACTTTCGTGCGTTCATGTCCAGACTTTCGTGCGTTCACCAGACTTTCGTGCGTTCATGTCCAGACTTTTGTGCGTTCATCAGATTTTTGTGCGTTCACCAAATTTTTGTGCGTTCATGTCCAGATTTTCATGCGTTCATCAGGTTTTCGTGCGTTCATATCATCAGTTGGATGCAAATGGAACTGAAAAATGTTGAAATGACGCAAAAGTAGTGCACATATTGAAAATTTTTATTTTAAGTCAAATTTTCTAGATGATGAACCAAAAATTCCAACCCCCAACCTATGTTTTTTGAGTTCTTGCTGTAATTTGTTTCAAATTATTCGTCCAGTTTTTCAAAAAAAAATCAGTTGGGTGCAAGTAAAACTGGAAAGTGTTGAAAGGAGACAAATGTAACGCAAATATCGAAAATTTCTATCGGTATGATCAGTACGGTCAACATGAAAAGTATGATCAGCATGATCAGTATAGTCTGCATGATCAGCATGTTCACACATACATACATAAATACCGTCTGGGACCTCGGCCTGGGTACTAACGTCAATCAATTCTGCCCATTTAGCTCACACGGGACAGGCATGCCTACTGACCCCAACGATTCATGCAAAACAAGTTTGAGTACGTTCTCAAGTACCAACATGGTCAGCAGTGTTGTTAACCAAACATTCCTGGCCTCCATAAAAAGGAAAAGTGAAATCCTCACTACGGTACATGATAACATTCTCATTATTAACATGAGCTGCATCAGGAAACTTAAAACCACTCATTTTATCTGCATCGACAAGTTAATTGCCTTCCCATATATGTTCGAAAAAAATTCCCGAGTTCATCATCTGAATCTAGTAGCTGTGGTTTGAGTTGTCTATCAAAATACGCGTAAAGTCATTGCGATAAATTTGTATCAATCAACATAATATAACCCTGACACCGAGGCTGGAAAGAATTTTGAAGTGGTTACCTCCGCGTTGCACTTAAAGCCTTGGAAACCATTTATATTATCTAACCAACAAACTCGTATAGACTTAAATAAGGCTATCTGACGAAAAAAATGAAGTGTTTTTTCTCACATGTATTCACAGAAATTCGAAGTATCAAACAACTGATTTTTTTTTGAAAAAACCTAATCAACCGAAAAATCAAAAATGTTTTGAAAAGCATATAGAACTTCATCATGTACATAAAACTGTAAGATTGAATCAAGCTTGTTTTTTATTTAGCAGATAAGTTTCAATTTTTGTCACAATAACATCCTTGACGTAATTGCAGCACCTGCAAATGTTCATCGCGCAATCAGCTTAAAGTGTTTTTTTCCTGTGATACGCTTTTCAGTTAAAGCGAAGCTTATGAGCTTTTGAAGATTTCTTTTTCTGACGATACCAGCAAAACAAGAGTGGGAAAAATCCAGTTACTGACTTTCAATTTGGCTTCACTCGGGCTCCAAAAGATTGCAGACCGATGTTGTGATAGCTCACAATCTATCACAGCTCAACAAGCACGAAGACGCAAAAAAAGTGTCAGGAGAAATTGTACAAATATGTTACTGCAAGCCAAAAACTTTGATGTGGCAGAAGAAAGTAAAGAAGTATGGCAGAAGAAAGTAAACAGGCCAAATTAAAGAAAATCAGATCACAGAAAACATTTTGGAAAAAGGAGAAAGGAGAAATATTTCACCGCAAACGTGATTTTGATAGCCAGGTGTTCTCCAACAGATCCAATATCTATCGCGTGATGGGTTTTCCTCTCCCAAAGCAACCCTTTCTGCACCCAATGCACTTGCTAATATTGATATCTAAGAGCAACCAGGACCGTCAAACGTTCACTTGACATGTCAAATAACGAAAAATTCAAAAAAACGAAAGAGCAGCAAAAAACGCTTCAACCCAAAAAACGGTGGGTTCTTAATTCACTGTTCCTACTGTATCTCCAGAAGATCCCCAAGTGGGAAAGACAACTGACCATCGCCCACTATTGCAGTCGCATGGCAAACAAACAACAACAGATTTGAAGATCAAAAATGCGGATCCTATGTCTGATGCAAAATAGGCTATATTGTTGCCTACACCGTAAAAAAAACATTTTGTAAAGCCTTTATATTTTATTATTAGTTTAATAATAGATATCAAAACAGTAGCATCTGTTTTTGTAAGGTTTAACCGCGGAACAATTTTCAATTTGTAATTATATTCCCAATTTTTCCCCTCCAAATGATTACTCACAAGAGGGGAAATATGATGCGGTGTCACAAATGTACCAATTTAAATCATCAAAGGTTAATTATTTTGTTACTTTATGTTTTCATCTTGGAGTTGTACGTCAAGTCATCTCTTCGAATCCTAGCGGCGTGTCAAATTTAGTTTCTGTTTTTGATCGTACATTATGTTCAAACAACGTTCATTCTCTTTTATTTATAACCTGAAAATAAGTATAGCAATTGATTGTCTCAAAAAACTTTAGTGGAAGTGCCTTGCTCCGGAAAATGGCTCTTTGAAACAAGAACTGATTTCGCAGAACAATTAAACTTGATGTTGTTCGATTATATCTCAGGTTTCATCTGTCAAAAGATGTCTTGTCAAGACGCAGTATCTTTGACTTGGATACTTTCAGCCCTCCGAGATATCAAATTGCACAAAATAATGAAAATCTTTCATAGAAACATTCCTAAGAGTGAAAATTTTTAGAAAGATATTTTCAGCATTCCTGATTTTCCCGTGCTGTGTTTTCGTTTTAGTAGTTATTTTTTGTCTTAATTTGCTTTTTTTAAGATTTTTTGAAGTAACACTTAATATTTAATGGAATAGAAACAGTGATATTTGAAAAACTTGACAATGTTTTTAACAGTATTTTATGTTTTAAATAATGAACAGTGTAATTACACTGAAAGCTTTTTAAGAGTGTTTGTTCCAATTAGCTATATCTCTTAGTTTTTCGGGGATTTATCCTGATATGATTTTTTGCTTGTTCTATAAAAGTTTTTTACACTGTTGTTAAATGCTTGTCGAATCTTGTGCACAAGCAGAAATAAAAGGCTTTGAAATGAGCAGTGTTCGTTTATGTTGTATATTATTAAACTATAAGTGAGAGTATAAAATAAGAAAATGAGCTCCTGACAACAAAACCGTTTTCGGTTTTCCTTATGATTTTGCTAAAATTTTCTATAAATTGTTTAAAACTTGAACCCAATCTTAGATCTTGACGTTCTTGTCCCGTTAAAAACTTTAGTCATAAATTGTAGGTTAATATTTGAAGCAGAAAATCACAGTGTACGTATCCACAACTCTCAAGTTTGGCAATTTTTTTACAAAACAAGTGATGTTTTTGGTTCTTTTTGATCTAATTTTTTCTCTTACATCTCACAAAGAGTCAAATAGCAGATTGTAGCAAATTAAATTGGACTAATTTTCCTTAATGAAAACTTTTCTTGCTGAAAAAGCAGTGAGCAAGTTGACAAGAAAATTTGTTAGTTACTCAATTTGAAAAAGGCAATAAAAAGTTTTCCTCATTTTTCTTCCCTAATGTTTTATAATTGTCCAGAAAAATTTAATTTTACGACTTGAGGTGATAATTAGGTCAGAGCCAAAAAAGCTCCACCTAATCCAAAAGAAGTTTGCGTAACCTTGATAGAGACCTTTGTTTTCTGAACTTTTGCAAGAGTTTGAGTCGGAGGAAAAACGGTGTTCAAAAGAAACTGAAACAGGAAGCTGTTGTCAACTAGAAATAACTATAGTGATATCGATGAAAGAAGAAAACAAGAATCGAGTAAAGAGGCAAGATAGCAAACACAAGAAGTGAATTTTTAAAGATCAGGGTACGGACAACAATAGCCCAAAAGAAAGAGAAATACTTATTGATGTTAGAAAACGTAAAACAATGAGTTAAAATTGAAAATTTAAAACCCTAGAGGTCCACAAAAAAAGTTGTGTAGGCTCACGTCACCTTAAAAATTTTCAATTTTAATTTTTGTTATGCAATTTTGAATCAAAATAGAGCTGATACAAAACATGTTTAACGATAACTTATTATTAAAAGTTCATGTCAACGGCAATTTGCTTCAAAAATTGATTGTATTAATCACTATACACGAATTAAAATCTAGCATTGCTGAACTGAGTTGTTTATTACCATCAAAAAGCCGTTGGTGAAGGGCATGGCATATATAAAAATGAGAAATCTAGATAAAAATTGTTTGAAAACTTGAAACGATTTTTGGAGCGGTATCAACATTTAAAATCTAATCAGCTGATTCTAACGTCATTGCCGTGGAGAAGATAACTGACAAATTGTAAACAAAATACATGAAATGTGTAACAATTGTGGATTCTGATGAAAAAATGTAGCTCCACAAAATTGCAATTCTTCTCAACGAATCATCTCATTGCAATGGCGTTTTTTATTGAATTTTTTTTCGAAAAAAAAATTCATGGGAAGATCTCGAACTGCATTTTAAGAAATCTTCTGAGTTAAAATTGTTGTTCATGGAATTTCCTATTGCTCCATTTAAATTTTTTAACCTGTTCCAGCAAAAACCGATCCCAAAACCAATTGTGATCAAGGATGATTCTACTATTTTTCGAAGTAAATTAATTCACGGAAATTTTCAGGAGCGGTATTAAATTTTGAAAACTAATCTGCTGATTCTAGTATCATGAATTTTAATATATATAGAAGAAAATTGTTTTATTGTAATAAAAAATGAATGGAAACTGTGACAATTGCCGGTTTTCTGGGCAAAATCTGGCAACAAAAAAATTGAAAGTTGTCTTTAAAAAACAATTTCATTGCTATGGCCCACTTTATTGAATATGTTTTTTTCCAAAAAACACTTCTTGCGAAGATCTTGAAATGCATTTTAAATAATTCTTTAACTTAAATTTGTTCTTATAGACTTCCATTGGATTCTGCGATTCTTCCTGATTTCAACTTCGACACCAATTGTCTTCCTATAATTGTTGTGTGTTATCTTTTACCTTGTTGGAGAGTTTTGTTTGCAAAACCACTGAGCCGCCTCGTTTCGCCGGTTACCAGGAGGGAGCAACAATAATTTTTTTTGTAAACAGTTTGGTCACAAACCTAAATAAACACATCCCCCAAAACTCCACTTTGAGAATTTGTGTAGCTATATAGTCAAAGCCTATAAAACAAAAGCCTATTTTTTTAAGTTATCTGCACACTGATGGTTTTTATCAAGTCTGGTTGCCAGTTTGTTCCAAATTGGACTCAATGAAATTTTTAATCAAAATTTATAAAAGCTAACAAAACATATTTATTGAGACTAGCAAAAAACAAACCAACGACTATGAAAAACAAACACTAGCGAAAACAAAACTTTTACCGCCGAAAAAATATAGAGAAAGAAACAAGAAAACGTTTTTATCTACTTAATTCGAAAAACGCAGTAAAAACTTTGCCTGAGTTCTTTCTCCCCAATTTTTTTGAAATTATAGGGAAATCTTATGGACATGATGTGATATTTACATCAAAGCCACCAAAACATTCGTACTGATAGCATAAAAATCGCATAACCTGGATAACGAAATTTATTTTTACAACTTTTCCAAAAAATTGAGTAGGAGGAAAAATGATGTTCTGCAAAAAGTGAAACAAATAGCTAATGTCATTTAGATATAATTTTAGTGACATCAGTTGGAGAAAAAACAAGTAACTGTGGCGAGATCGCAAGTGGACGAAATGGTTTTTTTAAGCGAAAAAGAGTACGGACAATAATTATCCAACAGAAATGGAACCACTTTTTAACGTAAAAAAACGTAAGAAACTTAATGGGTATAAAAGAAGAAATTAAAACCGTAGAGGAACAGCCCAAAAAGCTTATTTAGTTTTGCGTGACTTTGAAAACTAACCCAATTATCTTTCTGATGTCGCGTTTCAATATAGGATACAAACAAGACAAAAACTTATTACTAAAAAGCATTTTATCCCACAGTTTGCTTCAAGAAGCAATTGCATTGGCCACTATACACATAATGTTGTCTATTATTTTTCAAACCTTCTTCTTTACCAACAAAGCAGGTTATGGTATAAATAAAATAAAGGAAAGTACAGGAAAACCATTTGAAATCAGGATTCAGCAATCTCGGACGAGTAAATCAATTCCTTGAACGTTTTAGGAGCGGTTTTTAATTTAAAAAATCTAATCAGATGGTTCAATACCAAACAAATGTAGAAGATAATGACAAATTGTACAAAAAATTATATACAAAAAGTAACAATGGCCAATTTTTTTGGAAATCTACACCCAAATTAATTGCAATTCTACCCTCGAAATGATTTCATTGTGATCAACTGAAGTTCTTAACCGAAGTTTTTCATGAATGAAAAACATTAACCGAAGTTTTTCATTCATGAAAGAACAAGAACAAATTCATGCAAAGCCCTCACTCTGCATTCTGCTTTGCACTTTTCTTCCTTAAAACTTTTTGTTTTGAATATCCATTTGTTCCGATTGGAAATTTTTGAAATTTTTGTGCAAAACCTGATTAAAGATCCATCTGGGACCAATGGAAATTCTACTGTTTTTTTTGGATATGATTTAAAAAAACTCTTTATTTTGTGATTCCAAGAACAACACCAATGTTCTAATTTTGGTTCTTGTATTTTATCATGAACTTTATTGGAATGTATTGTTCTTAAAACTATTGAGCCGTCTTGTTTTTTCTGTTACGAACAGCGACAAACACATTTTTTTTGAAATATTATCGTCACAAAAATAAAAAATCCGTTCCCTTTAACACCAGATACAGATTTTGCCCAGCTTTAATTTTGTATCTGAAGGCTTCTATTGTTAGTGCTTGAATGAGAAAAACCAATCAGCGGAGGGGTAACTTTGTATCATGAAAAAATCAAGAAAAATTCTTTCATTTTACATAAAAACTAAATCTTATGAGACACTAAAAGCTGTGCAGATCCGCCTGCGGAACTTCATACTTTCTTTTGTTTGAATTTGCCTTCTGTGTCTCTCTAAATCTGTTCTGCTCAATTTGCATATCATTCTTTCTGGTTTCTCCCATTTTTCTTCAGGAACGAGCTTGTACCTTGTGATCGTTTCAAGATCTAAATATTTTTCCAAAATTGGTCTACAGCTAATTTTTTCGGATATGGCTCAGTATTAATGTTAATTAGAGGTGTGTTAAGCTTTCTGGCAAATTGGGCTCCAAATGGGGATATATTATTGGTCTTTTGACGACGTACTCCTAATTGATAATTAATTGAGTTAATTGATATTTTCAAGTTGAAAATTTGTGTCCTGATTCTTAATACAATCACTCTGTGATAGTGTATTGTCGCCTCCATTAATTCAACATTGTCGTTCTTACAAAATGTCTTTATTTGTTGACCAATTTGGCTTCCTGCTTGATCTAGTAATATTGAGCTTAGAACGCCATAAAAAAAGAACATAATTTTGAAAAAATTGGTAAATGATGCTTGCGTTAGCATTATTAACTACTACTGTCGTATGGTATTTAGAGAATTCGATCAATACATGCAAGAAAAAATACTGTTGTGTCTTTTCATTGATTATTGGTCCTTCGCTATAAGTCTATTTGCATTTCTTCAATAGGTAGTTTACGTAATTTTAAAATTGCCTGTTTTCTTGAAAGGTATAATAGGTTTTGAAGTCTCACTTACTTTTTGCAGCCTTGCTGAAGATATTGCGATTCATGTACGGCCCCCAATCATGCACCGCCATGTCCGTCATGCCCCCAGCTCCAAGTATGTGTGGCTTGAATTGCTGCTACATAAGCTTCCTTGATCGAAATCGGAATGGCTGTTCGATCGTCTACGCAGACACATAATGACTTCACATGTAGATCACGTCTATGTTTGCAGCACTATTCGTTTTGTGTGCGGGTGCACTCCCTCATCTCTTGCAACACGGCATGTTTGGATATGAGGATTGTCAGAAGGGTTTTGATGAATATTTTCGACAAAGCGAAGCTAAAGACGACGCCATGCAGATCTTAGGTTGTGATATTTGCGCTGCTGGCATTCGTTTCTGGTGTTTAGTGAGAGATTTGGGTCAAACGGTCGCCTTTTTCCGAGAAACGCTTTTTGCTGGGTACATTTTCTTTGATGGTGTTAAGAGTTTTGTTATCCAAATCTGACATTGTTAGAACAAAAATGAAGCCATTGGCGATCTTTTGTGGGATTTTAGGAGAAATTTTATGCAACTGATATCGAGAAGCGAATATGGCAAAAAACGATTTGATATTTGAAGACTGCTGATTATGTTGAGAACGAATTTAATTTAAAATTTCTGTAATCAATTCAGCCTTATTTGGTGTTTTTTACTGCCTCATTTCAAGTCACAAAATCTGCGCTAAATCCTTTTTTGTTCAAACAGTTTAAGATTGCATCAGTTTTTACGCTGATTTTGCGGTACAAAAATTAGTGTAAATCTTTGCGTTGAGCAGAAACCACTTCGTGTCTCTTTTCATTGCATCTAATTAAGATACACTATACTCTTCCTCGTAGGTTGAAATGCTAGCATCATCTTGTTGCGGTTCACAAGAAATGTAATCCATTGATACCCTTTTTGGTCCCGGTGGATGCTCCATTGCAAAATCAGAAGGTAGCAAACTATCAACCCAGCGTGTTAATCTGCTATTGCAGGGCTTATTTGATCTACGCTCAGGCAAAGTTCAATAAAAAGCTCTACGATCTGTCATAACTTAAAATGCATTCAAAGTGTTCTATTGATCAAACAACTCCTAATAATTCCAGATCGTTTATATTATTGCACACTTCTAATTTATTGAGAAATCGCAAAACTGAATTGCTTTTACATTATTGTACAAATGTGTCATATCCGTTCAAGATATTTTTGTGGAAGAATCATTCCGTTTCGTGTTTGGCGAAATGGTGTTTAATGCAGATTTTATTCATCAAGTTTTTATTTTTATTTTTTGTTTATAGCCATAGGATCGTCATATGTTCATTTGCCCACTATCAGAATATCGTAAGGATAAGAAACGGAATTTTCTTGTCTTTTAGATGTGTAATAAATGGCTTTCTAAAATTCTGTGGGCGTATTCTGTGGGTGTGAGTTTTTCCGTGAAACCTCGTTTTAAAGTGGTATGTGCCTGTCATATCCCCGCTAACGACATTGAAGTTGCATTATGGGCCGTATCTGGGTGTAAATTGAGATAACTGTAAGCTTATTGCAAATCTATTGTTGTAAAATAGTGGGTTGTTTCATTCGTTGTTTTTGAATCAAGGGCCAGCTTCATTGGTTGGTTCCTTTTATCTGTGATGGCAAATGGAGATATAAAGGTTTGATCTAAAGAAATTGAAGGTTTGTTTTTTTATATGTCTTTTGTTTAACAGTTTTTCCACTTTTTGCTTTTTGAGCTTTTTGATGATGTGCTCTATATTTTTAAGTGAGTTTCGACTCTACATAATAGTTTTTAGATTTTCCGACGAGAAGTTCTTTGTCCTGGAAAATTTTTGGATAGCACTTTTTTAATTAGGCATTGGTTGTTAAAACTGATTAATATTGTTTTCTAATGGGGGTTGCTGTGTGATGCCAATTCCCAATTTATCAAAAAGTTACTTCCGAGGAGCGGAATTCGACCGTCCGCTACTGCAATAAATTTTTGCTTCATTGATAGTCTACTTGTTACATTTCCAACACCCTTGCGTATCAGCTAAATTGCTTGAAAAGCTTTTTAATTCGTCTCCCTTGTTTTTGGACCATTTTACCTCTACATAATCGTACATGGCTTGTTTTGCTAATGTCAAATTTGAAATGGAACAAGCAATACCCAGATCCAATAGTAGTGAACAATTAATGTTTCCGATGGTCAAATTGAAGTCTAAATTTGTTGTTGCGGTGTTTTCGGTTTTATTTTCAATTTGAAATGCTTTACGTGTATATTGTTGGCATTATTTGATTAAAACTTTCGACATACCTTTAAAAATGAATCTCCATTCCACAATAATTGCATTTACCAATTTCAGGGCAATTCCATCTTTGTATAGATATT
>NW_027450688.1:0-2500 GCF_964194025.1 Convolutriloba macropyga | reverse complement strand
CTGTCACCTACGATGACAACAAGCAAGCAGCTTCTGTACTATGCAGTGTGAAGACAACGAACGAAGTGACAGGGTTTGCCGATGGAATATACGAAAATATTTTATTGGTGAAGAGTGCTCTCTTGCTGTTAGAGCGCTTATTGGGCCGGGTTGCACTCATTCGGTTATAAAGGCTGATTTGGGTTAGCAGTTGCAATTGCCAGTCCATCAGTCCATTTGAAATCTCCTCTCGTGGATGGAGAAGACGTCCAAGTTTGTGGCGTTTGTAGTGCCTTAGCGATCATGAATCGATTTTATTATACTGTTTCCTCCGCTGTGTTGGTCATGCAGTTTGTTACGCAACCATTAGCCTCGTCATACTCTCACAACATGAGACATTGTTACCAAAACCTGGCGGAAAGGATGCTTTTATCGTGTCTAATTTGGCTGCTGTTGCTGAAAATTACGAGTTCGGACCAATGGTAATTGAGCCACCAAAAAAATTATTCGGAAAAATTTTTGGAGCAAAGCCCATAGCAAAAAAGTCCAGATACTCAAACAAAGAAGATTTTGAGTTAATGCAGCATGAATATTAAGATCAGCTAAAAAAAGAAACAGTCCGTTACATAACATCTCCATGGCGTTTGTTTAGGGCCAAGCAACGCATGTTATGCGAGTCTTGATGCGTACCCGTTTAGGAATATGGAAGAACTGCTTAACAACGCTTCTGAGAATCAATTCTCGAAGATTGCTCTAAAGAGCGAGTATCAGTCGTTCTCACTGAAAAAAGAACATAAGGAATTTAAAGCCTTTGAAATTGGGGGACGTCTTTATCAATTTAATTCCTTCTTCAATTCTTTTGGTGTAAATACGGTAAAGCGGTACCTGCGTTTCAGAGAACTATAGTTAATCGGGTAACCAAAACAAACTTGAAAGAAGGTACGGTTACCTTGACTATGGGTTAATTGGCGTTCGATCCAAAGAAGAGCATGACATGAACGTTAAAGCATTTCCTCTTTCTGCTAAAAAAGAAGGAATCAACAGGAATCAAATCGACAAATTTCAATTCTGTTTCAACGAAATTTTAATGCTAGGCCACATTGACTCAGCAGCTTGTAAGCGGCCGGACTCAGAGAGACTAAGGGCTCTGATTTAATATAGGGTTTCAGGCAGTTCAAGGCATTGCGGCGTTTAGTTGAATTTTTCACGCATAATGTGAAATGGGGCCCACAATACTTAAGCAGAATTCAGCCGCTCTTAGAAACTCAAAAGAAACAAGCTTTACGATTGAGTTCTACTGTTGTGTCAGCGCCATCAAATCGCAGGTCGTTGATGCTTGTTTAATCTTGTCCCGCGCAGACTGTGGTCATATGATTCTGGAAACTGACGCCTATGGGTACGCCATTGGCTCACCATTATACCAAAAATGTAGACCAATAGCGTTTTTTTGCGAATAAATTCACAGTGTGAGCGGAATTATTTTGCTGTGAGAATCGAAGCTTTAGCCGTTATTGAGTTTTTCAGAAAATTATCTGTTTTACTGAGGACATTTCCGGGTACTGTGAAGACCGATCCATTGCGCATCGCATTTTTAGCAAAACTCAAAAATAAAAAAAAGAGAAGCTCCTCCTCTGACAATTCAAACTTGCTGAATATCGCTAGGGTATTGAATACAGACGTGGAGGCGAAACCATAAGAGCTGACGCTCTCCCGAGGATTGCTCTCCCGTTAAGTCAGAGATAAAAAATTTTTGCTATTTACTCTGCACGATAACATAGCGCATCCTGGGGTGACTAGATTTTGGCACTATATCAATTCTAAAAAGTTTCCTCACACTCTCGAGAATGTTAAGCTATTGCAACATGCGACACCTGTCGGCGATTAAATCCCAGGCTCCAAGTTTCCGTCCTTCAAGTTAGGTAACGTCTATTTGCTATTTGTTATAGGCCAATTCAGTTGATTTCTCTTTGCCTTCCTTATTACAGTTGCTACAGCAAAGACCATTATCCATAGGAGCTGACGCTCTCTTCCCAGTTGTTCTGCCTGTCGTGTTCGTGTGATATATTTTGCAATCCAGGGTTTATCCACTCGGATAATGAAAGGCAACTGGAGCTAGAGGAGATCAAAATTTTCTGCTCAGAAAGAGAAATAGCCAAATCACGCACATCGCCATATTATCGTCAAGCTAACAGGCAAAAAGAACGTTACAGTGGAGTTATCTGAAAGGCTATTAGCCGATTCCAGGAAAATTTTGCAGAATCACTCGGAAGTTGTTCTTGGCGAGGCACTTCCTTTAATTATATGGTTACTTTGTACCAGCACAATTGAAAAAACTCACTGGCGATTTTTGCAATTCCCGCTGAAAAACTCAGGAAACTTTAACTTCCCAGATTGGCTGTTTAAAGGCAATGAAGCGTACCTGAGTAACTTTGTACGAAGCCAATCTGCGCCTTTTGAAAGAGGTGTAAAAAAACAGACGTTGTTAGCGAGAAGGTTGTCGAAGTCCAATATCCTAATGGAC
>NW_027450687.1:0-35212 GCF_964194025.1 Convolutriloba macropyga | reverse complement strand
AATAAACGTAATATCACCTATATCGTATTATATTTAACCTAATTTTCCAAAACCTAAAAATGTTTAAGAATTTTTGATTACCTTTTGTGACTTAAAAATTAGGACCTAGTTGCTACCTAATGATAAACTGACTTATTGCCGTTAGCAATGTCTAACCCCATTTCTCGCAGTCCTGTGTTCAATGCCTTTTTCGCCTGCATTTACAATTGACAGTGGCAGCGATCAGTGTTTGTGAATTTCTCTGACGAATGTAGATTCTAGCTCCATTAAACTGTAAAGATTACTGCCAAAGACTTTAGACATTTATGTCACTATCTTAACAATGGTATCTAAAATGTTCAATTAAAATTACTTACAATGACCATTCAATGGTTTTTTTCAATAAGATTTCAAAGATCTCAATAGTTGTCACAATTTTTTTCTTGCTTAAACAATTTCTTGAACAGTTTTGGACAATTTTTAAAATATTATGGGTCTTCAAAATTATACAAATTTATCAAAAAAAGGTAAATTAATGAAAACAGCAAAATTAACGAAAACAGTACAATGCCCAAAAAGATATAGGTACCACCAAAAAACTAACCTCTATCACAGGAAGCTAATTTTTATGTATTATATATATATATATATATATATATATATATATATATATATATATTTATATATATATATATAATTACGATGTAGTAGAAACGGAAGGTTCAGTCTATAATAAATAAACTGGATATTTTCAATTTGTGCCCCCAGCTTAGTGGGAGCATATTATTTGCATCCCCCAGACGCACGTGCCATATTTTTACATAATTGTTTACTATGTAATGGCTCGTGCTCTGTAACTGTGGGGTGCATAACGTACTGGGGGACGAAAAGGGAAAAGATCCAAAAAAAACGTGATCTATGTTTTTAATTTGTGCATTATGGCAAGAAATATACCATGAAACAGTACTAAATCGTCAATTTTCTATTAGAATACGGTGAATCAGAATGAATCAGGACTGATGTACTATGACACTAGAGTCCGGAAGGGAATGAGACAACAGTCTGATAGAGCTATACCTAAATTTGCCATCTTAAAACGTAATTTAACAACTAGAACGTAATATTTTGAACACATACGATAAACATCGGAAAACATAATTATTCAATGACATAATAAACGTAATATCACCTATATCGTATTATATTTAACCTAATTTTCCAAAACCTAAAAATGTTTAAGAATTTTTGATTACCTTTTGTGACTTAAAAATTAGGACCTAGTTGCTACCTAATGATAAACTGACTTATTGCCGTTAGCAATGTCTAACCCCATTTCTCGCAGTCCTGTGTTCAATGCCTTTTTCGCCTGCATTTACAATTGACAGTGGCAGCGATCAGTGTTTGTGAATTTCTCTGACGAATGTAGATTCTAGCTCCATTAAACTGTAAAGATTACTGCCAAAGACTTTAGACATTTATGTCGCTATCTTAACAATGGTATCTAAAATGTTCAATTAAAATTACTTACAATGACCATTCAATGGTTTTTCAATAAGATTTCAAAGATCTCAATAGTTGTCACAATTTTTTCTTGCTTAAACAATTTCTTGAACAGTTTTGGACAATTTTTAAAATATTATGGGTCTTCAAAATTATACAAATTTATCAAAAAAAGGTAAATTAATGAAAACAGCAAAATTAACGAAAACGGTACAATGCCCAAAAAGATATAGGTACCACCAAAAAACTAACCTCTATCACAGGAAGCTAATTTTTATGTGTATATATATATACATATATATATATATATATTATATATATATATATATATATATATATATATATATATATATATGTATAATTACGATGTAGTAGAAACGGAAGGTTCAGTCTATAATAAATAAACTGGATATTTTCAATTTGTGCCCCCAGCTTAGTGGGAGCATATTATTTGCATCCCCCAGACGCACGTGCCATATTTTTACATAATTGTTTACTATGTAATGGCTCGTGCTCTGTAACTGTGGGGTGCATAACGTACTGGGGGACAAAAAGGGAAAAGATCCAAAAAAAACGTGATCTATGTTTTTAATTTGTGCATTATGGCAAGAAATATACCATGAAACAGTACTAAATCGTCAATTTTCTATTAGAATACGGTGAATCAGTATGAATCAGGACTGATGTACTATGACACTAGAGTCCGGAAGGGAATGAGACAACAGTCTGATAGAGCTATACCTAAATTTGCCATCTTAAAACGTAATTTAACAACTAGAACGTAATATTTTGAACACATACGATAAACATCGGAAAACATAATTATTCAATGACCTAATAAACGTAATATCACCTATATCCTATTATATTTAACCTAATTTTCCAAAACCTAAAAATGTTTAAGAATTTTTGAGTGCCTTTTCTGACTTAAAAATTAGGACCTAGTTGCTACCTAATGATAAACTGACTTATTGCCGTTAGCAATGTCTAACTCCATTTCTCGCAGCCCTGTGTTCAATGCCTTTTTCGCCTGCATTTACATTTGACAGTAGTGGCAGCGATCAGTGTTTGTGAATTTCTCTGACGAATGTAAATTCTAGCTCCATTAAACTGTAAAGATTACTGCCAAAGACTTTAGACATTTATGTCACCATCTTAACAATGGTATCTAAAATGTTCAATTAAAATTACTTACAATGACCATTCAATGGTTTTTTTCAATAAGATTTCATGATCTCAATAGTTGTCACAATTTTTTCTTGCTTAAACAATTTCTTGAACAGTTTTGGACAATTTTTAAAATATTATGGGTCTTCAAAATTATACAAATTTAACAAAAAAAGGTAAATTAATGGAAACAGCAAAACTAACGAAAACAGTACAATGCCCAAAAAGATATAAGTACCACCAAAAAACTAACCTCTATCACAGAAAGCTAATTTTTAGAAGCCTTATTTTTTGAATTTGCCTACTTTTTGAAGCAGATCAAACATTTATATTAATCAAATTAGTTTTTAATAAACTCAATACATTTTATTTTAACTAAACGTGTTGAAATTTCTCTTCTCAGAATTTGGAAATGATTGCTCAAGTACAAATATAGTAGTTGAAATTTTACAGGGTAATCAACTTCATTTAATTGAATTGTGCATTACTTTATTATGCTGCAAAACATTTTTAAATGTATTAAATTCGTTTTTTTAATGAAATTTAGTCTTGACCCCAAAAGAATTTTAGAAACCTGGTACGACTGTACTAGTATCTATAACTAAAACTGGGACTATTACGATGACTAGTGAGCAACTAATACAAAAGAGTTTTTTCTCTCTCAGTTTTTATGCTGATGTATTTTCAAAGCCCTGTTGTGAAAGCTCAGTTTCAACAATGACATTAATCATGTTTCATAATGAACCAAAGCTATCAACAACTGAGTCGATCCGCTTGTTTACGCAATGCTTTTCCAGATAACGCATAAAAAACAAGAGGTCTTTGATTTCTATTTCGTATTTTTTGCAACTGCTATCTCAATTTTTCATAGCTCTCATTCTTGCCATGTGATGTGGAGAAAAGGGGGATAATAGTATTAAAAAAGCCGCAGAAAACGGCTTTGTTCCTGTAATTCAGCACAAAATTGCAAAAACAAACTGAATTGAGCAGATTATAACGTGTTAATGTGTCTTGCTTTTGAATTATGCTTGAGCAATAAATTTTTATTGTGTCTTGTATTGAAAATTATTCTTGAGTGCTAAATTATTTGTTATGTGTCTTGTATCTACGATTTATTGGAGCTGCAATTCAATTGTTACGAACTGTAGCTTATGACTTTTCAACTCGTGAATACAAAAGGCAAACCCCACGAAAATTTTAGCTGAATTATTTTTCCATAAACAGGTCTTAGACATATATCTTTTCTTCGCTATGTTTTTCTTTTGGATTGAACTGGTATACAAAAAGAGATCCTGTATTGTTTGATATATTTGGCACTCCAGTCTAGTTCAATGTGGAAAAACTTAGACTAGCAAATAGTCAAACGAATTGTAATGCAACAGTAAAACATTGCGGATATACAGTTACAAAAGCAAACTGCACAAAAAAAATATCCGGACAGATTTTGAACAGCTTAAACGAACTGGGCGGTGTAAAACTTTCCTCGGTGCAAGTGATTGGGAAAGCGGCCCTTTTTGTTGTCTGCCGACCTGGATAGTAGAATACAAACTGTTGTCAAGTTTATTGAACAAATTACAAAAAAAAATATATTCTTTGTACCCGAGACTATCATTAAGAAACCAAGCTGCGGCCTATATTACGCAAGAAAAAGGACTCAACCAAGGAGTCGGATCAATTTGGAAAAACAGCAGAATCAGGGCTGCTTAAGCAAAATCGAGCAAAAATGTGAGAACAGTACGACATATTTCAATAATGGAGATTCGCCAGCAAACTCAAAACAATCTATCAACATATACAAGCGATTGACAACCACCTTCAAGATCTTTATGAAAAACGAAGTGATTTGAACTTTTATTTCAATCACAAACCAGAACAAAAAAAAGCCTCTTTAACAGCTTTAACAACGATTGGTTACCATATTTTGACGGGAAAAAAATTAAGTCAATTCGAAAAATTTTTTCAACTGTTCGCAAGTCTTAAGCAGAACCGCCAGAAATCAATTCATTGCCGACAGATGCTTTTTCAAAAAGCTTTTTCTCACATGGAAATGACAAAACAAGCTACTGGACGAAGAACAACGCTACACGAAACATGCAAGCAAACAATCAAAATATAATTAACGTTTCGGAAAGATCCTCAGCGAAGAAAGGATTGAAGAAAAATTGAGCAATATCGAAAATCTACTAAATACATATGCTTTCCTCAATACTGGTTTAACAGTTTCATTTAGTGATCAAAGCATTCAGGAGAATTTGAATGCCCAAGAAACGGACATTAACTTAATATAACGGGCATACACGGAACAAAGTTTGTGAAGACCGAAAAAGTTTCTGTAAAAAAGAAGAGACTGCATTCAAGCATGCACCTGCTCGAAGCGTTTTTACATTCGTCAGTTTTATTGTGAAATACAAACTATGACTACAAGAAATGGAAACTTGCAAAAATTTTGAAATAAAAATTAAGGATCTCTTGTTTTTTAAGCTATATCTGAAAGAACATTGCGTGAACCAGCTAATCCACTAGTTGTTGAAAGCTTTGGTTCATTATGAACCACGTTTAACGTCATTGTTGCAGCTGAGCTTTCCCAAAAAGGCTACATAAAAACATCAGCATAAAAATTGAGAGAGAGAAAATTCTTTTGTATTAGTTGCTCATTACTCATCATAATTGTCTCAGTTTTAGTTATAGTTACTAGTACAGTCATAACCATGTGATATGGAGGAAAAGAGGAAAACAATACTGGCAACATAACAACACACAGCAGAAGCAACCTCAAAAAAGCGTCTTTCTTCCTATAATTCAGCACAAAACTAAAATGAATTGAGCAGGAGATAACGTATTACTCTGTATTGGTTTTAAATTATGCTCGAGCAATAAATTGTTATTGTCTGTTATTGGAAATTTTTTTCGAGCGATATATTGTTTGTTACTGTTTCCTGTATCTACGATTTATTGGAGCTGAAATTCAATTGTTACGAACCCTAGCTTATAGCAGTTCAACTTGTGAGTACAAAAGGCAAACCAAACAAAAGTTTAACCTTAATTATTTTTCTATAATCAGGTCTTGGACATTTATCTTTTCTTCAGTTTGTTTTTCTATCGGATTGAACTGGTATACAAAAAGAGATTTGGTATTGTGGGATATTTAGGAACTCATTCCAGTTCATTTTTGAAAAACTAAGATTTGCTGAACTTGTAAAAAAAATTGCTGATATACAGTTGCAAAAGCGAAGAGCAAAAACAAAAATTCCAGACCGCTTTCGAAACGCTGAAGCGAACTGTGCTATGTAAAATTTACCTTGTTGCAGGCGACTGGCAGAGCATCCCATACTCTGGTCTGCCGACCTGGGCAATGGAATATAAAACTGTTATCAATTTTGTGGAAGGAATTACAAAGCAAAATTCTTTTTACCCGAGAATATCATTGAAAAGCAAGCTGCTGCTTATATTACGAAAGAAAGTGACTCGATCACGGAGTCACAACAATTTGGAAAAGCAGCAGATTCAGAGCTGCTTAAAACAAATTCGAGCAAAAATAAGAGAACAGTACGACATAATTCAAAACTTGGGATTGGCCCAGCAAACTCAAAACAATTTATCAACAGATACAGGCAATTGACAACCACCTTCATCAATTTTATGGAAAATGAAGTGATTTGAATTTTTATCTCAATCATAAACCAGAACGAAAAAGCCTCCTAAACAGCTTAATTAACGATTGGTTTCTATATATACACGGAAAGGAAATTATGTCAAATCAACAATTTCTTTCAATTGTTCGCGAATCTGAAGCAGAACCGCCAGCAAATAATTCATTGCCGACAGATCAAAATGTTTTGTCTCAAAAAGAAATGGCAAAACAAACTACGCGAAAGTGAGCAACGCAATACGAAACGTGCAAGTAAACAATCAAAATTTATAGAATGTTTTGGAAAATTCCTCAGCGAAACGATGGATTGAAGAAAAAATGAGCAATATTGAAAACCGAAAAAATACATATGCTTTCCTCAATAATGGTTTAACAGTGTCATTTATTGATCAAAGCATTCAGGAGAATTTGAAACCCCAAGAAACTGATATTAACTTATTATAGCGGGCATACACGGAACAAAGTATCTGAAGACCGAAAAAGTCTCTATAAAAAAGAAGAGACTGCATTCAAGGATGCATCTGCTCGAAGTGTTTTTACACTCGTCAGTTTTATTGGGAAATATAAACTATGACTACAAGAAACTGAAACTTGCAATAATAATGAAATAAAACGCAATGATCTCTTGTTTTTTATGCATTATCTGAAAGACATTGCATGAACCAGCGGATCCACTAAGTTGTTGAAAGCATTGGTTCACTATGAAACACGGTTAATATCATTGTTGAATCTGTGCTTTCACAACATGGCTAGGAAATTACACCAGCATAAAAATTGAGCGAGAGAAAATTCTTTCTTGCGAAAAAAACACTTTCTTATTCCTTGCTCATTATTCGTCCTAATAGTCACAGTTTTAAATACAGATATAGTTACTAGTGCAGTTATAGCCACGTGATGTGGACAAAAAGGAGGGAAATACTGGCAACAAAATAAACCACAGCAGAAGCAGCCACAGAAAACGGTTTTCTTCCTATAATTCAACACAAAATTGCAAAAATAAACAGAACTAAGCAATAGATAACGTGTTACTGTGCTTTGTTTTTATGTTATGCTTGAGCAATATATTGTTATTGTGTTTTGTATTGAAAATGTCTTTGAGCGGTATAATATTTGTTACTGTGTCCTGTATCTACGATTTATTGGAGCTGCAATTCAATTGTTACGAACCCCAGCTTATAGCATTTCAACTTGTGGGTACAAAAGGCAAAACAAATAAAACTTAAAGCTTGAATAGTTTTTCACAATCAGGACTTAGACATATATCAAGCGATTGACAACAATCTTCAATGACTTTGTGAAAAACGAAGTGATTTGACTTTGTATCGCCTTCATAATTCAGAACAATAAAGGCGCTTTAACAGCTTTAATAACGATTGGTTGCCATTTATTCACGGAAAGAAAATTATGTCGTAACAACAAAGTCATTCAACTGTTCGCGCGTCTGAAGCAGAAATGCCAGAAATTAACTCATTGTCGACAAGTCAAAATCGTTTTTTCTAACAAGGAAAGCACAACAAAAGCTACGCGACCGTTACACCGCTACATGAAACGTGCTAGCAAACAAATATATTATAGAGAACCTTTCGAAAACATCCTCAGCAAAACAGAGGATTGAAGAAAAAAAGCGGAATATCGAAAATCAATTAAACAAATATCTTTTCCTCAATAATGGTTCAACGGTGTCATTTATGGATCCAAGCATTCAAGAGAAGTTGCATGCTCAAGAAACCGATATCAACTTATTATAGCGGGCATACACGGAACAAAGTATCTGAAGACCAAAAAAGTTTCTATAAAACAGAAGAGACTGCATTCAAGGATGCATCTGCTCGAAGCGTTTTTACACCCGTCAGTTTTATTGGGAAATACAAACTATGATTACAAGAAACTGAAACTTGCAATAATTATGAAATAAGAAGCAAGGATCTCTTGTTTTCTATGCATTATCTGAAAAAAATGTTGCATGAACCAGCGGATCCACTAAAATGTTGAAAGCATTGGTTCAACATTAAACACGGTTATTGTCATTGTTGAAGCTGAGCTTTCACAACTAGGCTAGGAAATTACATCAGCATAAAAATTGAGCGAGAGAAACTCTTTCTTGCGAGAAAAAAACTCTTTCTTATTACTTGCCCATTATTCATCCTAATAGTCCCAGTTTTAAATATAGGTATAGTTACTAGTGCAGCAATAGCCACGTGATGTGGAGAAAAGGGGGAAAATACTGGCAACACAATAAAACACAGCAGAAGCAGCCGCAGAAAACGGTTTTCTTCCTATAATTCAACACAAAATTGCAAAAATAAACAGAATTAAGCAGTGGATAACGTGTTACTGTGTTTTGTTTTTAAATTATGCTTGAGCAATAAAATGTTATTGTGTCTTGTTTTGAAAATGTTTCTAGAGCGTTATAATATTTGTTACTGTGTCCTGTATCTACGATTTATTGGAGCTGCAATTCAATTGTTACGAACCCCAGCTTATAGCATTTCAACTTGTGGGTACAAAAGACAAAACAAACAAAAGTTTAAGCTTGATTATTTTTCCACAATCAGGACTTAGACACATATCAAGCGATTGACAACAACCTTCAATAACTTTGTGAAAAACGAAGTGATTTGAATTTGTATCGCCTTCATAAATCAGAACAATAAAGGCGCTTTAACAGCTTTAATAACGATTGGTTGCCATATATTCACGGAAAGAGAATTATGTCGTAACAACAAAGTCATTCAACTGTTCGCGCGTCTGAAGCAGAAATGCCAGAAATTAACTCATTGTCGACAAGTCAAAATCGTTTTTTCTAACAAGGAAAGCATAACAAAAGCTACGCGACCGTTACACCGCTACATGAAACCTGCTAGCAAACAAATATATTATAGAGAACCTTTCGAAAACATCCTCCGCAAAACAGAGGATTGAAGAAAAAAAGCGGAATATCGAAAATCAATTAAACAAATATGTTTTCCTCAATAATGGTTCAACGGTGTCATTTATGGATCCAAGCATTCAAGAGAAGTTGCATGCTCAAGAAACCAATATCAACTTATTATAGCGGGAATACACGGAACAAAGTATCTGAAGGCCAAAAAAGTTTCTATAAAAAAGAAGAGACTGCGTTCAAGGATGCATCTGCTCGAAGCGTTTTTACACCCGTCAGTTTTTTTGGGAAATACAAACTATGATTACAAGAAACTGAAACTTGCAATAATTATGAAATAAGAAGCAAGGATCTCTTGTTTTCTTTGCATTATCTGAAAAAAACGTTGCATGAACCAGCGGATCCACTAAGTTGTTGAAAGCATTGGTTCACTATGAAACACGGTTAATATCATTGTTGAATCTGAGCTTTCACAAAATGGCTAGGAAATTACACCAGCATAAAAATTGAGCGAGAGAAAATTCTTTCTTGCGAGAAAAAACCCTTTTTTTATTCCTTGCTCATTATTCGTCCTAATAGTCACAGTTTTAAGTACAGATATAGTTACTAGTGCAGTTATAGCCACGTGATGTGGACAAAAGGGAGGGAAATACTGGCAACAAAGTAAACCACAGCAGAAGCAGTCACAGAAAACGGTTTTTTTCCTATAATTCAACACAAAATTGCAAAAATAAACAGAACTAAGCAATAGATAACGTGTTACTGTGCTTTTTTTATGTTATGCTTGAGCAATAAATTGTTATTGTGTTTTGTATTGAAAATGTTTTTGAGCGGTATAATATTTGTTACTGTGTCCTGTATCTACGATTTATTGAAGCTGCAATTCAATTGTTACGAACCCCAGCTTATAGCAATTCAACTTGTGGGTACAAAAGGCAAAACAAATAAAACTTAAAGCTTGAATAGTTTTTCACAATCAGGACTTAGACATATATCAAGCGATTGACAACAATCTTCAATAACTTTGTGGAAAACGAAGTGATTTGACTTTGTATCGCCTTCATAAATCAGAACAATAAAGGCGCTTTAACAGCTTTAATAACGATTGGTTGCCATATATTCACGGAAAGAAAATTATGTCGTAACAACAAAGTCATTCAACTGTTCGCGCGTCTGAAGCAGAAATGCCAGAAATTAACTCATTGTCGACAAGTCAAAATCGTTTTTTCTAACAAGGAAAGCACAACAAAAGCTACGCGACCGTTACACCGCTACATGAAACGTGCTAGCAAACAAATATATTATAGAGAACCTTTCGAAAACATCCTCAGCAAAACAGAGGATTGAAGAAAAAAAGCGGAATATCGAAAATCAATTAAACAAATATGTTTCCCTCAATAATGGTTCAACGGTGTCATTTATGGATCCAAGCATTCAAGAGAAGTTGCATGCTCAAGAAACCGATATCAACTTATTATAGCGGGCATACACGGAACAAAGTATCTGAAGACCAAAAAAGTTTCTATAAAAAAGAAGAGACTGCATTCAAGGATGCTTCTGCTCGAAGCGTTTTTACACCCGTCAGTTTTATTGGGAAATACAAACTATGATTACAAGAAACTGAAATTTGCAATAATTATGAAATAAGAAGCAAGGATCTCTTGTTTTCTATGCATTATCTGAAAAAAACGTTGCATGAACCAGCGGAAACACTAAGTTGTTGAAAGCATTGGTTCAATATGAAACACGGTTATTGTCATTGTTGAAGCTGAGCTTTCACAACTAGGCTAGGAAATTACATCAGCATAAAAATTGAGCGAGAGAAACTCTTTCTTGCGAGAAAAAAAACTCTTTCTTATTACTTGCCCATTATTCATCCTAATGGTCCCAGTTTTAAATATAGGTATAGTTACTAGTGCAGCTATAGCCACGTGATGTGGAGAAAAGGGGGAAAATACTGGCAACACAATAAAACACAGCAGAAGCAGCCGCAGAAAACGGTTTTCTTCCTATAACTCAACACAAAATTGCAAAAATAAACAGAATTAAGCAGTGGATAACGTGTTACTGTGTTTTGTTTTAAATTATGCTTGAGCAATAAAATGTTATTGTGTCTTGTATTGAAAATGTTTCTTGAGCGTTATAATATTTGTTACTGTGTCCTGTATCTACGATTTATTGGAGCTGCAATTCAATTGTTGCGATCCCCAGCTTATAGCATTTCAATTGTGAGTACAAAAGACAAAATAAACAAAAGTTTAAGCTTGTATATTTTTCCACAATCAGGACTTAGACATATATCAAGTGGTTGACAACAACCTTCAATAACTTTGTGAAAAACGAAGTTATTTGAATTTGTATCGCCTTCATAAATCAGAACAACAAAGGCGCTTTAACAGCTTTAATAATTATTGGTTGCCATATATTCACGGAAAAAAATTATGTCAAAACAACAATTTCTTTCAACTGTTCGCAAGTCTGAAGCAGAAATGCCAGAAATTAACTCACTGTCGACAGATCAAAATCGTTTTTTCTAGAAAGGAAATCACAACAAAAGCTACGCAACCGTGACACCGCTACATGAAACGTGCAAGCAAACAATCATATTATAAAGAACGTTTCGAAAACATCCTCAGAAAAACGAACGATTAAAGAAAAAAGAAGAATATCGAAAATCAACTAAACAAACATGTTTTCCTCAATACTGGTTCAACGGTTTCATTTATGGATCCAAGCATTCAAGAGAAGTTGCATGCTCAAGAATTCAATATTAACTTATTATGGCGGGCATAAACGGAACAAAGTATCTGAAGACAGAAAAAGTTTCTAAAAAAAGAAGAGACTGCATTCAAGGATGCATATGCTCGTTTTTACACCCGTCAGTTTTATTGGGAAATACAAACTATGACTACAGGAAACTGAAACTTGCGATAATTATGAAATAAAAAGCAAGGATCTCATGTTACTTATGCAATATCTGAAAAAACGTTGCATGAACCAGCGGATCCACTAAGTTGTTGAAAGCATTGGTTCAATATGAAACACGTTTATTGTCATTTTTGAAGCTGAGCTTTCACAACAAGGCTAGGAAATTTTATCAGCATAAAAATTGAGCGAGAGAAAACTCCATCTTGCGAGAGAAAACTCATTCTTATCATTATTCATCCTAATAGTCCCAGTTTTAATTATAGTTATAGTTACTAGTGCAGTTATAGCCACGTGATGTGGAGAAAAGGGGAAAAACTACTGGCAACACAATATAACACAGCAGAAGCAGTCGCAGAAAACGGTTTTCTTCCTATAATTCAACACAAAATTGCAAAAACAAACAGAATTAAGCAGTAAATAACGTGATACTGTGCTTTGTTTTTAAATTATGCTTGAGCAATAAATTGTTAATGTGTCTTGTATTGAAAATGTTTCGAGCGTTATAATATTTGTTACTGTGTCCTGTATCTACGATTTATTGGAGCTGCAATTCAAATGTTACGAACCACAGCTTATAGCATTTCAACTTGTGAGTACAAAAGGCAAAACAAACAAAAGTTTAAGCTTGATTATTTTTCCACAATCAGGACTTAGACATATATCAAGCGATTGACAACAACCTTCAATAACATTGTGAAAAACGAAGTGATTTGAATTTGTATCGCCTTCATAAATCAGAACAACAAAGGCGCTTTAACAGCTTTAATAACGATTTGTTGCCGTATATTCACGGAAAGAAAATTATGTCAAAACAACAAAGTCATTCAACTGTTCGCGCGTCTGAAGCAGAAATGTCAGAAATTAACTCATTGTCGACAGATCAAAACCGTTTTTTAACAAGGAAATCACAACAAAAGCTACGCGACCGTTACACCGCTACATGAAACGTGCTAGCAAACAAATATATTATAGAGAACCTTTCGAAAACATCCTCAGCAAAACAGAGGATTGAAGAAAAAAAGCGGAATATCGAAAATCAATTAAACAAACATGTTTTCCTCAATACTGGTTCAACGGTTTCATTTATGGATCCAAGCATTCAAGAGAAGTTGCATGCTCAAGAATTCAATATTAACTTATTATAGCGGGCATACACTGAACAATGTATCTGAAGACAGAAAAAGTTTCTAAAAAAAAGAAGAGACTGCATTCAAGGATACATCTGCTCGTTTTTACACCCGTCAGTTTTATTGGGAAATACAAACTATGACTACAGGAAACTGAAACTTGCGATAATTATGAAATAAAAAGCAAGGATCTGTTGTTACTTATGCAATATCTGAAAAAACGTTGCATGAACCAGCGGATCCACTAAGTTGTTGAAAGCATTGGTTCAATATGAAACACGTTTATTGTCATTTTTGAAGCTGAGCTTTCACAACAAGGCTAGGAAATTTTATCAGCATAAAAATTGAGCGAGAGAAAACTCCATCTTGCGAGATAAAACTCATTCTTATTACCTGATCATTATTCATCCTAATAGTCCCAGTTTTAAATATAGTTATAGTTACTAGTGCAGTTATAGCCACGTGATGTGGAGAAAAGGGGAAAAACTACTGGCAACACAATATAACACAGCAGAAGCAGTCGCAGAAAACGGTTTTCTTGTTATAATTCAACACAAAATTGCAAAAACAAACAGAATTAAGCAGTATATAACGTGATACTGTGTTTTGTTTTTAAATTATGCTTAATGTGTCTTGTATTGAAAATGTTTCGAGCGTTATAATATTTGTTACTGTGTCCTGTATCTACGATTTATTGGAGCTGCAATTCAATTGTTACGAACCCCAGCTTATAGCATTTCAACTTGTGAGTACAAAAGGCAAAACAAACAAAAGTTTAAGCTTGATTATTTTTCCACAATCAGGACTTAGACATACATCAAGCGATTGACAACAACCTTCAATAACTTTGTAAAAAACGAAGTGATTTGAATTTGTATCGCCTTCATAAATCAGAACAACAAAGGCGCTTTAACAGCTTTAATAACGATTTGTTGCCATATATTCACGGAAAGAAAATTATGTCAAAACAACAAAGTCATTCAACTGTTCGCGCGTCTGAAGCAGAAATGCCAGAAATTAACTCATTGTCGACAGATCAAAACAGTTTTTTTTACAAGGAAATAACAACAAAAGCTACGCGACCGTGACACCGCTACATGAAACATGCAAATAAACAACCATATTATAGAGAACGTTTTGAAAACATCCTCAGCAAAACGAAGGATTGAAGAAAAAAAGAGGAATATCGAAAATCAACTAAACAAATATGTTTTCCTCAATTCTGGTTCAACGGTGTCATTTATGTATCCAAGCATTCAAGAGAAGTTGCATGCTCAAGAAACCCGTGTTAACCTTAATATAGCGCGCATACATGGAACAAAGTATCTGAAGACCAAAAAACATTCTATAAAAAAGAAGAGACTGCATTCAAGGATGCATCTGCTCGTTTTTACACCCGTCAGTTTTATTGGGAAAAACAAACTATGACTACAAAAAACTGAAATTTGCGATAATTATGAAATAAAAAGCAAGGATCGCTTGCTTTTTATGCAATATCTGAAAAAACGTTGCATGAACCAGCAGATCCACTAAGTTGTTGAAAGCATTGGTTCAATATGAAACACGGTTAATGTCATTGTTGAAGCCGAGCTTTCACAACAAGGCTAAGAAATTATATCAGCATAAAAATGGATCGAGAGAAAACTCTATCTTATTACTTGCTCATTATTCATCCTAATAGTCCCAGTTTTAAATATAGTTATAGTTATTAGTGCAGTTATAGCCACGTGATGTGAAAAGGGGAAAAAATACTGGCAACACAATAAAACACAGCATAAACAGCCGCAGAAAATGGTTTTCTTCCTATAATTCAACAAAAAAATTGCAAAAAAAAACAGAATTAAGCAGTATGTAACGTGTTAGTGTGTTTTGTTTTTAAATTATGCTTGAGCAATAAATTGTTAATGTGTCTTGTATTGAAAATGTTTCGCGCGCTATAATATTTGTTACTGTGTCCTGTATCTACGATTTATTTGAACTGCAATTCAATTGTTACGAACCCCAGCTTATAGCATTTCAATTTGTGAGTACAAAAGACAAAACAAACAAAAGTTTAAGCTTTAATATTTTTCCAGAATCAGGACTTAGACATATATCAAGCGATTGACAACAACCTTCAATAACTTTGTGAAAAACGAAGTGATTTGAATTTGTATCGCCTTCATATATCAGAACAACAAAGGCGCTTTAACAGCTTTAATAACGATTGGTTGCCATATATTCACGGAAAGAAAATTATGTCAAAACAACAAAGTCATTCAACTGTTCTCGCGTCTGAAGCACAAATGCCAGAAATTAACTCATTGTCGACAGATCAAAACAGTTTTTTTAACAAGGAAATCACAACAAAAGCTACGCGACCATGACACCGCTACATGAAACATGCAAATAAACAACCATATTATAGAGAACGTTTTGAAAACATCCTCAGCAAAACGAAGGATTGAAGAAAAAAAGAGGAAAATCGGAAATCAACTAAACAAATATGTTTTCCTCAATACTGGTTCAACGGTGTCATTTTTGGATCCAAGCTTTCAAGAGAAGTTGCATGCTCAAGAAACCGGTGTTAACCTTAATATAGCGCGCATAGAGGGAAAAACATCTGAAGACCGAAAAAATTAAGGGGACTGCATTCAAGAGTGCATTAAAAATAAGGGGACTGCATTCAAGGGTGCACCCCTCGAAGCTTTTGTACACCCGTCAATTTTTTTGGGAAATACACATTTTGACTATCCCAAGCTGAAACAAAATTTAAGCCACTTGAGTGTTCTTCCAAACAGATGTTTCAATTTGATGGAAGTTGGCGTCATTCTAGTTCAAGATGCCTCTGAAAAACAAAAAGCATTAGACCCCAAGATAGGAATTTGTCAATGTCCGGACAAAATTAGGATGGGTAGTTAACTTTCAATCCAAAATCAATGTTGTAAGCCAATCAAAGAAAGAACAAAACGAAGCAATAAGAAGTGCACATGCTCTGGAGTTAGCCAGAGTTTAATCATCCGAACAACTACGCCCAGCCCTAGGTCAACTCTACCAACTCGAACGAAGGTTCCAGCCAGACCCAAATTTGAAAGATTTGTATCAAAATTCAATTGATACAGATGTTGAACATTGATTTGTGGAGATACTCGGCAAATTGGAAGTCTAAGGCAATTTCAGAAGAGATTGGTATTTGCAACACCATCCTGCAGAGAACCAGGACAATCCTAGCTAAATCCGCCGTGTTTGCAACGCTGCAGCAAAATAAAACATCTATGCCTAAATGACAAGATGTCAGCAGGACCCGATCTACTATATGGATTGGTGGGAACAATATTCCAATTTCGAGAAGGACCAATAGCCTTAACCGAAAATATTGAATCAGTTTATCTGAAAGTGCAAGTTCATGAATGAGATAAAAGCTGCCTCAGATTCCTTTGGCGACCAACAATGAGCGAACCACTGCAAAGGTGCGGTTATCAACGTTACTTTGGTGCCAAGTGTCCACCAAGATGTGCAAACTACGCTCTGCAACGACGAGTCTCCAATTGCAGCGGAAACAATCCGAAATAACTTCTAAACGGACGACTTCATGAAGTCAGTTGCAACTTCTGAAGAAGCAGTCAATGTTTTCAAGCAACTACAATTTTTATTCTATCGCAACAAACAAAGAAAAGAAACGAATCGTTCAATAGGAACGATTTAGCAACTTCAACCGACTTGTAAATATAATGGCATACGTGCAGCGAGGATTGAGCAAAACCAAAATGGCAACAAAAATAAATGGAATTGAAGAAAAGCAAAAAATCTAAGTAACCATCTTCAAGTTACTACAGCGAGAACAGTTTGCTGAAGAGATAAAATCTCTCAGAGTTGAATTCGAAATTCTTAAAAACAGTTAGATTCCGCAGTTTTTACTAGTTATTGACAAAAGAAAACTCATTCGTGGCAAAAGGCAGAATAGGTAAAATTCTAGTGGACTTCAATTCAAAACATCCAATATTGTTGCATTGGAAACGTCACATTGTTTAATTTTTTTCGCGTAATGAGCACAAAACCATCAACCATTAGGGAACTGAGTATGTCAGTTTTTTGGCGTGAAAAATGAATTAACGTTCAAGGAAGAGTAATTGTATCACGTACCGAAGAAGCAGAGCACAATCAATGGCTCCTTTGATGTCCGAGCTACCAACAGAAAATCTGGATGCTTCAACAGCTGCAAATGTTGAAGTAGACTACGTTGGACCTTTTAGAGTAAAAAATGGTCGCAGAAATAAAAAATGTTTCGTGGGTGTTTTTTATTCACATGTCTAACCGTACGAGCCGTGCATTGAGAGATAGTCCCAGAGACAGATACTCTTAGTTGTCTTGCCCAATTATGCGGTTTATAGCTCGAAGGGGCAAAGTGATGAAAATGATCAGTGACAACGAGACGAGTTTTATTTGGGAGCAGTTTTATTGGAGCAGTCTCATTGGGGATTTCAAAAAAGGTATGTGGCAGCGTGGAACAAAAAAAAGATTGAGAACCATTTAGTTCAACAAGACATCAGATGGAAGTTCGATCCAACTGCAGCACCTCACTTTGGAGGAATGTGGTAGCGACTCCTCAGAGGTTGAAAGAAAGCAATATGTGCATTTTTGGGGAACCTATCAGTTACTGAAGACGTGCTCTCAACCACAATGTGTCTTGTTGAGCAACCATTGAATGCAAGGCCATTGACACCAATTTGTTCCAATGTAAACAGTTTGGATGCAATTTCACCAAACCACTTCCTGCTTGGTAACCGAAGCGTATGTCTACCATATTCACGCAAAGCTTTTTTCTGAAAAACATTTCATGAACAAGTGGATCCACTAAGTTGTTGACAGCGTTGGTTCATTATGTACCACGGTTAATGCCATCAATTCTTTATTTAACATATATATGTAGCAAGTATTCAAGTTACTAGTACAGTACAACATTTAGTCTTTACACAAAAAACATAAATAAACTCAAAATGAAAGTATCACACATAGTGATGTCATTCCTGCACTATGAACCTCAAAATTCATTCAATATTTACCTACTTCAATGCTTATGGACCACTTACATGGCTTCATAAAATTTTACGGTGAACTGAAAAGCATACAGCATTTTTGTCAACTTTCAATAAATTACTGTAATAAATGACAAAATTTTAATAATTTTAAATAAGTAGAATTATTGCAATATAGAAATCGGTTCGTTTTGTTTTATTTAGAACTATTTTGTACTTGTATGGTTTTTTGTTTTAGTTGATTGCCTTAAAATATATTGAGAAGCACGGTAGGATTGGGATCATATGTGAACATACTGATATACTGCTGCATTCTGCTTGCTCTAAAATAATAACAATGTTTCTGCATTTTCCTAAAAATTATTATTCCAACAGCCAGCAGTGCTCTGGTTTGTAAAACTATCAAAATCAACATTGAAAAACAGTTTTCTGCTCTTATGAATGTTCTAAACCTGTTTTTCAATAGTTTTTTTCCTTCATGGGATACTTAAATGCATTTCTTATTTTGGCACTAGACATGCAGTTTTTTGACATTTAAAAGCTTTTAGTAGCCTGTAAAGCAATAGTCTAGCCTATTATAATGAAAAACCGGTCAGGTTTTCTGAAGAAACAAATGACAGTTGATGACTTCAAGCTTGAACTGTGCTGCAACGCAAAATGTGATGAGGCGGCTCAATTTGGAAAAAATGACTTGTCGCCAGCAATAATTGGCGTTAACAATCATCGATGGTGACCCGAGAGATGAATTGAAATCTTGCAGGCATCTAGGAAGAAATCTTGCAAGTAACGGCAGAGGGATGAACATAACTTTTCAAATTGAACCAGATTTTCATGTCGTAGTTTGGCTTTCATGTAATTTGCCAAGAAACTTTCCACAGAACTTTTACGGGTTATTCCTAAACGGCTTTTGCTGAATTTTTGCCATCAGTGCATCAAAGATCAGAAAACCTGGTAATCAATTGTCCAGCTCATCTAAAAATTGCCTTAATGGCGTCAAGATACTTTATTTCTGCCATTGTTTAATTTCATATTAATATAATTATTTTGTCGAACAAATTCAGTTCTGAGTATATTTAGTGTACATATACTCAACGTGTACATATATAAAATCTTTATAATAGGTAAAATGGAAACAGTAGCTGCATCAGATGTGGAGAGAAAAAAGGGGTGGAACATTTTTTAAGAAGTTTGCTTTTTTGCAAGTTCTCAGATTAACAGTTTAACTTAATACCCTTCTTGCCATTTTCAGACATTTAAAGAAATTTTTCTGAAAGCTAGAGTGAGCTAAGTCACTCACAAAACAAGAAAAGTGCTATTTTGTATCTATTTGTAGTGTAGTGAATTGAATCTTGAAACTTAAAGTTGTGATGAAATGAGGTTTTAGGGCAAATTGAAATGTTCAAGTCTTTGTGATCTTTGATTTCTTAGAGATAAACAGAATTTCACGTGATCAGGTTTTCTCATATGAATATTTTTAAGAAATTTTTCATAATGGGCTGCAAGATATTTTTAAAAAAAGTTGCTCACTATCAGTTTTCACCACCCGTACGTCGAAATTACTCCTTGAGATTTAAAACGTTATAAGGGACCTCAACTAAAAAGCTCGACTGTAAATATTGGTCAATATTGACCCCCTCCCCACTAGTTTTTCTGTGTCATTTCATAAGTCTACGTCTAATATAGGGTGTCAGGATTGAGGACTATACGTTATAATCCCACTAAGCTCGAGGGGAAGTGTGCTACGGAAAAAATTAAAAAGCGAATATACTGCAAAAATTGCCTATAATCTAACTTTTTGTATAAATTGAATTCGAAAAAGTTTTTTTTTACTTAGACCAGATAGGCGATCATCAATCATTAAATTTTCAGGGGACGGGTCAGAAAGCAGAGTAAAGTCTTTATTGGCGTCATGGTGGCTTCTCTAGCATTAAGTTTTTTCTATTTTTATGTACTGAATTTAGATCTATTTATGTTTTTGTGACAGTGCCATAGAGAAATGGATACCAAACAACAGTCAGAGTTGCTTAATTTTGTCTTGTTTTGCAATATGGCATTGTAAATATTTTTTACAAATATCTCAACGTTCTGGTACTATGGTTGTTGTTGTTCTCTCTCTAAAGAGATATTTTGACAAAAAATCGAATAGAAAAAAATTAGGATGTCAGCCTACTAGCTTGGACAAAAAACTGGAAAACTATTTAATTTGAACAAATTCTGGGCAGCAGAGGTTAGTTAAACAGATTGATTTTTGAGCCGGGAGTCCAAACTTGCAACTAAATGATTGCTGCCTTAAAAAATATCAAACTTTAAATGTTCATTGTTTTCTTCAGAAAATTTGAAACGGCTGGAGACGAAGTTTTTCTTCCATTAATAATGTATTACAAAAAACACACCTTGAACAAAAACAAATTGAGCCAATGGTAAAGTTTTAAACGATATACACAAACGAAGAAGGATATTTATCCCCCAATGATACATATTTTCCCTATAAATCCATTAATATCACGGCCATACACTGTATTTGCTGACCAACGCATATCAAAACGTGAAAATCATTAATTGGTGAGTTTTTGTGATTCAACTCCAAAATTATTCCAAAATTATTCTAAAAGTAATTTTATTAACAGATGAAAAAAAATGAAAAGTATTTTTCAGTTGTGTCTGCATAATTATAACATTTGTTGTCAAATACTAAGATCCTCCGAAATTCAAAAAAAAAATAAAAATTTTGCAAAAATTACTTCTTTAACCATCTACCAACAATTTTTTTTGTTTTTCTCATTTTTATCTCACGCCGAGATATCTTTTTTAATTTGCTTAACTCAAGAGTTCGTTATGCTCAATACAGTAACAACCTCTATTACAACTCTATTACAATATCCAATAAAGTTTTCTGCAAAAAACAATTTTACATATCCTGATGTGTTATCACCAAGCATAATGACATTTTTTTCTGAAAATCCATTTCTAGTACTACACTCTAAGTTCATTAAATAGATTTCACCATTTGTCATTATAATTTTTTAAGTTTTGTTGGTAGCTTGACTTTCACCAGTGCTTTTCTATGACTAATATGTCCACGAATGCAAATGAAATTACTGCAGACAAAGTGCTCAACTGCCTCTTCTGTCTATATTCGGCTATTTCGTTTTTGGCATATCGGCCGTTTGTTTCGAAGATTCAGCAAAACTGACTCTAACAAACATCAAATAGCTTTATTTTTTTTAATTTTTGCCCCTAGAAGTAACAATTGTTTCATCAAATCACTGTTACATTAACGGAAGTGCTTGCAGAAAGTCTCAACTTAAAACTAGGATCTGATACATCAAATATGACGTCAATGGTGCAAAGGTGGTAAAAAAATACATCACTTCTCACAAACTGCAAAAAAAATGCCGCTGCATCTAATTTGCCATGTAATACCGTGAATTGAATACAATTTGCAAATCCAGGAAAAAATCAATCTATTGAGAAAGAGAAAAAAGCGAGACAACATTTATTTGAATACGACTCGAAACTGGTTGTCGGTGCTTAATTTGTAGAGAGAAGATTATTTAAAGTTTGCGTAGAGATGGCAGTGGAAAAGAAATTTCACAGCTAATTGTAGGTCATTCTACCAAAATTTAACAACTCCAAATTCAAAGTCATTCCAAATTTAACAACTCTTGTTGCTGTCGATGCGTCTTTAAGAAAATAGTAAAGAAGATTTTGCTAATTATTCTCTATTTCAAGAAAATTCATGTTTTCTCCAACAAAAATTCTACTCGTAATTCGTATTTTGAGGAACAATATTCTAGTTTAATTTATGTTTCTGAAAAAGTCTCAGAATGTTTTTTGAAGATTTTATAAGTCTCATACCATTTGTAAATCCATAGAAAGTAATTAATTTATCGAGAAATAATGGCTTTGAAAAACAAAATCTAACAGTCAATTTAAGACAAAACTTTCCGAAGCCAACACTTTGATCGTAAGAGCACATAGAAAATGTTAGTATCAATAAGCAAGGATGGAAACCATTGTAAAGCAATTTTCAAAAAACAAAACTTGTTTTCCATTTTTTTCGTCAAACATGGCAAACTTTAGGTCAAAGTTATTAGTTTTTGTTAATGTTGAAGCGTCATTAAGAAAATAATAAAAGAAGATTTTGCTAATAATTTTCTATTTCAAGAAAGTTCTTGTTTTTGCCAGCAAAAAAAAGGTTGTTCATGTTTCTTGGAGCAATAATCTAGATTAATTTATGTGTCCCAAAAGGTCTGAAAATATTTTATAAAAATTATATGAATCACTTACGATTTGTAAATCAACAGAAAGTAGTTGATTTATTGAGAAATAGAAGTGGTGAAAAACAAAATTTAACAGTTAATTCAGAATAGATTTTACTGAAACGAACTCTTGTACCGTAAAAGCACATAGAAATCGTTAATATCAAAAAGCAAGGATGGAAGTCATTGTATGGCAAATTTTTAAAATACAATATTTGTCTTCGAATTTTTTTAGTCAAACATGCCAAATTTTATGTCAATGTTAAAAATTTTTGTTACAGATAAAGCTTAATTAAGAAAAATATGAAAATTTTGTTATTATTCCCTATTTCAAGAAAATTCATGTTTTCACCAACAAATTATCTGAACATTTTTCTCGGAACAGTAGTCTCACTGATGGTTAATATTTTCATAACAAGATTAGTTTTTTGCATTTCGACTTATACAACAAAAAATGCATATCAAATATAACTAATTTTGTGATTTTGCGTTTTGGATTGAAAAAAAAAATTATTTATATTTTGTAATAATCAGCTTGAATATCAGTTTCCTTTCTTTTTGGTTTACCATGAAGCAAAATAACAAATAAAGAAACCATACCGTTGATTGAACCGTTTTTCAATAGCAAAAGGCTAAGAGCCAAATCGTTGTTCTTACCTTATAAAATTGGCATCTAATAATTTTTCTGTAGAGAAACGAGGAAAATGTTACTTACCTTCTCATGTGACCCGTTTAAGAATTAATATGAGCTGTATCGGTTTTGCGAAAATTTTCAGACTTGTAATCAGTTTATTTATTTTCCATTTAAATGTGTTAAAAAGCTACTGCTATTGTTTTTCTTGTTTTGTTGGTTTTAAGAATTGCTTGGACACAAAAATGTCACTGCCCGAGAAAGAGAGTGAGAGAGAGAGAGAGAGATTGTGTCTTTTTGCGAAAACTGAGTTTCAATCATCCACTAATTAACTTTAAAAAATTTTCACTTATAAAACAAAACCTCCAAAGAAAACCGTAAACTCGAAATCATTTTTAAGTATTACTAAAACTGTCCCCTAAATCCATTGGAGAATTGATGTAATATCCTTATGTCGCCGGCAGAAAACATTTTTTCCTGAACTTTTGCTAATAGCCAATCAAAACACTGATTAATTTAGAAAGTAAAATTGATTTGATAAATACCAGATGGTCAAGAACAAGCACATTCGTCTTTAATCAAAAGTTCTGAAAAATTATAATAGGTTTGTTAACTCAGAGTCCAAAAATTTGTTGAAAAAATAATGAACGATGTACTTCACATTTAATTTGTTTAAATAAGACTTTTAATATCAACTAAACTACAAAAAACTTATCACTGAAGGCTTTTATCGTTAATGCCGTAAAATAAATGCCAAAATTGTTAGGATACAAAAGGCGAAAAGAATAATCACGAAAAACAGAAAAAGCTCATGCATCCACTATTTTGAAACTCACTGCTATGTGATATCAAAATTGAACAGTTATTTGTTGCCTTCACCCAAACAGAGTTTGATATAGGGTTACTTGGAATTATTATATAATTATTTTTTAAATCTGTTTCATTGATTTTGAGATAGGGAATTAATTTCAATTTTTCAACCATTAAAAGTTATTTAAATGATGATCGGTAAATTTTATTCGAAAAATTGATGATTTGACAATTCTGTATTATCTAAAACAGGGTATCTGAATTAGATTGGTTACAAAAAATTTAAAGGTTTCCAACAGAAAAAAAATTTATTTTAATTTATAATCAGAGAAAGCAGTTTGTCAAAAACTATTCTGTAAACACGACAAAAATTTAAATGTCTTTAAAACTTGTGTCATTTGTCTAGTCATATTCTTGTTTTCAAGTGCCACAATGAAAAAAAAAAACTTTCACATTTTTTTAACAACTCTATGACAATTAAGAAATTAAAAGAAAAATGGACAATAACTCATTTGCGCACATGAGAGTGCGTAAATTTCGTATGCGCGTTTGGAGTGTTTGTTAAATATAGAACAATAGTGAAAAGGCAATCTTTATACGCAGTTTAAAGGCTCCGTTGAGGCAATATTTTTGGTAATTTTCCGTACGCTAATAAAATTTTTGCTTAACTTCAGAAATAAGGGAAAAGTGCCGAGGCACGGCCAAGTGATTAGTTTATTAATTTAATAGTCCTAATTTCATCTGAGGTCGCGAAATGCGTGTGTGTAGAACTGGGGTAAAATGAATGACTTAGGGGCTAATTGATTGTGGGGTTAAATAATAGAGGGGTGACTAGTTGGTTGTGAATCGATAGGGGAAACAGTACATGGGGTAAAAAAGGGAGTCACTGCACTATTGTATCGTCCGCACAAATTTACAGAAATTAAATTAGAGTGGCATGAAAAAATGAGAACGGGTCACCAGAAAAGTTTGTCGAGAAAAACCAATATATTCTGATAAAGAAGCAAAGTAGTGCAGAAAAATTTAATAGACGAAATAGACGAAAATTTGCCAAAATTTGGAAAAAATTATCTCTAGAAAAATCTGAAGTCGCGATGTCTACTGGAAAAATCTGAATTTTGGTTGAATACTCTCTTTATTTTGAAAAACGGACGTTCCAAAGATACCAAATCGTTTTCTTGTAAAATTTTGTCGAACCAATGAGACAAAATTGTCTGAAGAGAAAACCATCTCCTATACAATAACAAACAAAAACAAGCATACCCACACATAGACGCACACATAAACACACACATACACCCACATACATACATACATACATACATACACACATACACACACATAAACATACACACACATACACACATAACACACTCACGTATACACTCATACATACATACCTACACACGCACACATTAACACACACATACACCCACACATAAACACACACACACACACACACACACACATACACACATAAACACACGCATACAAACATAGATAGATACATACACACACATGCTAATATGGGTAGGAACAAAAACAGCTTCTGTTTTTTATAAAGACCTTAGGACCTCATGTAAAGACGAGATCTGTACTAAGAGACCCGTGACCTTCATCTTCATGGCTTTTTAATATCTATTCTCAGCTTTCTGTTCATTTTGACCTGGCCATATTTCATCATCTGCACCAATTTGACAATTGACGCGAATTCATCAAATCAAATTGTGGGTGAGCGGGCAGACTGAACAAATCAAAGGGGTTTATTCCGTCACGGGTCCTTTTTGTGCCCAGACGCGACTTTGATTCCTGAGTGTACCCTACAACTCAATAAATTGAATAGTTAAGAGGACTCTTTTTGTATCTTACTTCCCCCCCCCCCCTCTTTTACAGCACAAAAATGATGGAAAAAATTTTGGAGGGATTAGATTGAAATGAAAGCATTTGATTAAATTATAGTCTACCTACAAGCACGCATGTGTGTATAATTATTTAACTGGGGGGGGGGGGGTGGTTGTTAGGAGTGTTGGAGGTTGAGGGTGCTCGTCTTTTTCTACTCGATTTCCTTGGAAAAGCCCTCAATTTAATTTTATGTGAACTTTAATAAACCCGCCTCGTTAAATTAATCAATGGAAGAAAGCCCGTATATTTGGTCCCAATTTTTAGACCATATTGTGCCCATTTCAGTCAATTTTCTAGGCTACCTTTTTATGATTAATAATAAATTTTGTAAATAATTTTCTATTTTAGCAATTACTTTTACAACTAAAACATTATCGTCCAATCTTTCTTGTATTTAACAAAAATGTACAGCATATTTATTTAATTGTGGAAAAATATTATTCGCTGTACATTCGGCGCTTTAAACTACATTTCATACTGTTGAAACAAGAAGGTTATAAAAACAACCAATGAAATCATTTGTTTTAACTGTAAAATACCGTGAACCAGCTAACCAAGACAAAACTGCACAAAAAAGCTGAAAGAACCAATATTTACCAAAAGGCCTTGTTTACAAAACTTTGTTGTTTTCCATATTTTTTAACCTGAGTTAGATCTTTTTGTTTTGATTTGTTTACTTATTTCAATTGACTACCGAAAATGAAAAGATTGTTTCAATTTCTATTTAATTTAAGGATTTTTCCGGTCAGTTTGCTTGGAAGCCATTATAAATCCCAATAGTAAGCAAAAATAACCACCAATAATTACACACCAGCTTTTGAAATGTTTTGAAATGTCACTTATAGAAGCCCTTGGGTTATTAACTAAGTTATAACTGCTGATTGCTGTTTAAAAATCAGCGTCCTTCCTCTGAATCAGAGAAAAACAGGTTGTTCTTATTTCCCCCCGGCTGTCATAAAATGGCCACAACATCGTGCGGAAATCGGCGTTGAATTATTAATTTTATTTAGAATTTCAGAAGTGTACTGTATACCATACTATTGCTCAGTTTACGCATATATAAGCGCTGATATAAAAAGTCAAATTATTGCGTTGTTTTCGATTCTTTTTTTGCATCGTTTTTGAGATTGCGAATTATAAAATTTGCCTCATAGCAGTAGTGACACGCACACGTTTCCCCCCTTTTCCCTTTGGAAAAATTTTCCCACTTTTTATTACTTGTCTTGCGAGGGATTCCGACCTGTTTATTATTTTGCATAGAGATTTAATAATATGAAAGATTTCTCTTTTAATTTATTTTCAGGAATGCTTTCAAGTATCGCCGCTGAATTTTTATTAACTTTGACTTCGAATGAAAGTTGAACTTTTTCAGTATTAATAAGTTTAGAAAAGCAAAAGGAAAAGTTATTAAAAACTGATTTTATAATTTTGTTAACATTTTATGATACAGAACTTTCCAATTCTTTGAGACAGATGGTTAATCATTTGCGCTTTTCGTCTTATTTGCAAACAGCGGAGGCGTTTTTTTAAGTTGATAACTGATTGTGATTTCAAAATTTATAACTAATTATAACTAATTTCAATTCATAACTGATCGCGATTCAATATTTATAACTAATTATTTTATTGTGGTACTACTTAATTAGTTCAATTTTATAATTTCGCAATTATTCGTTATAAAATTACTTATATTTTCTTGAGTGATGAAGCGAATCGTTACAAAGAATTTCAGGAAGAATTTTCTGCTTACTACATGTGTTCTGTACCTATTATCAGTGGATTGCGCAATATCGAACAGGTAGTTTTTTTTTTCTGCTAAACACCAATTACTTCGAAGTTATGCACCTCTGGAGATTTTGTTGATAAATTGCTAACAATTAATTTAAAGAGACAAGATTTGAAAAAAATGAATATTCAAAAAGTTTATAGTGGTTTTGTAAAAAATCTCTAATTTCCAAGTCCGAGCAAAAAAAATGAACTCGTACAAAAAATCGTCTGTGTAAAGGCTAACTAATTTCATTATAAAACATACTACATAAGACGCAAAGTGACCATGGACTTTTCAGTTATTTAATCAGATCACGTTATCTTATATTAATCATTTTGTATTTCGGCCTCAATAAAAAAAATCAGCACTATTTTTTCATTTGAAAAAATGAAGTCTAGCCATGGTAATAAACTGAATTTCGCCATTTGTTTCAGACACTAAACAGGATAACAAGATCACCGGTAATTAACAAAGTGAAAAGAAGGAGAGACACTTGAGAGTCTTGAAAACGGGTCATTGACCTAATACTGATCTCCGTTTAGCCTTGTTGATTTTTTAAATGTAAAAGTGTCACAATTGTATAATTTTTCTAAATACAGAGAACTATTTATCGTTATTAAAAAAAATTTAAAAATAAATAACTGTTTACCGATCACCTGGCACAATCGAAGTATCCCGGATTGAAGTTTCTTTAAATTCATACAAGGATCAAATATGATTCCATTCTGTCCATGTTTGAATTCCTTGTAGATCCTTGTATGAAAGCGAAGAAATCCTATAGGATCCTCGTATGATAACCAAGAATCAAACATCTATTTTTCATAAATCTTTTGCAATTTAAGTTTTTATTCGGCAGGGAATCAGCTATGTGATTACCCAGCATCACTTTGTCATCCTCCAAAAGACCCTAGCGTACAATATCATCTGCAAAGTTGGCACTATATATAAGAGTAAGTACAAATAGATAACAAAAGTCTTGATATACTCTGAAAAGCTCATTTACAGGGGGGAAATCCAAAAAATTTTGCGTATAACCTCAAATCTGAACATGTTTAAAGTGCAATTTTAATTTTTCTGATTTTTACTTGTTTAAATTGTTTATATTTTTTTGCATGTTTAAATTGCAAACTTATTCTTTTATCGAACACACAGAATAAAATGTGAATTGCAAATGCTACATAATAATCTACTAAGTCCTCTGACTACATTATATGGGAATTTTTTGTCGCCAGTCAATGTTTCTTTGTGTCATATATATGATCTTGCATGATTCCCATGAAATTTTTTCAACCTCAATAGAGAATAAAATAACAACAGTTTTTAGCCTTTGAAAATTTTTGCATGTTCCTTGTATGATTTATGGGAAATCAAATATGATCCTTGTATGAACACCAAGAATTCATACAAATTATATATGACACAGTATGATTAATAAGAATCATATATGAGCTAGTACGAAATCAAGGAAAGTTTTATGATCGGTGACCAGGGATTGTTAAGACCAAGGGTATATGTGAAAGGTTTTACAGAGAGAATTAAACAGAAATTAGATCTTCTAATTAATTATAATGAGCTAGTTTGAGACGACGTTGACAGAAAAAGGATAACAATTTTAATTTTTTTGCGTTAACGCTTTTGTTAACAAAAACGTCATTTGTGACTATATTAGGCAATAAACTAAGACATCTATTTCCAATCAGCTGAAAAAACTTATTTATTGTGAACTATAGACATTGAGCTAAACCCATGATTTTAAAAACTTTGCCTTCCCATTATATAAAGGTTTGTGTCCAATTATTTTTTCATTTGATGCGACGTTATTAGGTAATAAATGAAGTTGTAACTATACGTTCACAAATACGTAGTTATTTCCTAGTAGTTGCGTCATGACGCATTTTCACTTGATTGGAAATAAAATGGCTATCTCAGGGTTAATCATGGCAGTTGTAGATAAAAAAAGAATAAATTTTTGTGGGTAACTTACAAAAACATACGTTTAAGAGAAAAAATACCACAACATTAATATATATATATATATATATATAAATATATATATATATACTCTTTATCAGAGCAAACTAACCGAACCGCAAAAATGCACCAAAAAACAAGCAAATTTAGAGATATCCTGACTATAAAAAGCCGAGCTATTATTAAGCATTTATTATTATTGAACGTGTCATCTGTTATAAATATTTGACAAAAAAGTCCGCTAGCAAACAAGCAATGATTAGTTGATTAATTTTAATTTAAGTGGCGTTGTAGAAAACAGAATTGACAGTATTTCTTGATGCGAAGCAAAAAATTTGCTGTAACGAGACAAGCTCAATATGCTTAGTTTTGATAATAAAGTGCACTAAAAAATTAGCACATTTGAACCATCCTCTTTTATCAGTTGAATTATCCTAATTTATAAAAAACATTGGTGTCGGTGTCAACAAAAAATCAACAACATTTTTTTTCTCAAACAGATTAAAAACAGCTGGCCTAATTTTCTGCTATCTGCAGAAAAGGAATTTTTTTGAAAATGCGGTTTCCAATGAAGTCCAAAAAAATTTTTTGAAATAAAATAAACGTTTTACCTGAACCTAAAATCATCACTTGACTATCGTTTCAAAGTTGCTCAAAAACGGAACATTAACAGATCAGAAATCAAAATTAGATCAGGAGCGTTGTTCGTCGAAAACCAGCTCGTAGACATAACTCTCTCAGTAGAAGAAACATGTCAGAAGATACGTCATCAAAAAATTTTACGCTCATGACCAGAGGAAAAACAAGTACTGAAGATAGGTTTATTGAACTGCCGGTTAATTTTAACAATTGATCGCAGAATGAATCTCGATATTTTACTAATGGAACATAATATTGACATACTTTGCCTAACTGAAACATGGCTTACAGATGAAGTAAGAAATTCAGATATTTTCCTAAATCGACAATATTTCGTGCAGTCCAGAAAAGATAGAAAAGTTGGAACTCACGGTGGTACTCTTATTGCTCACAAAACAAATCTTTGTTTCAATCAAGCAGCAGAAATTGAAACAGACTTTGATTTTGTGTCAAGTTCTGTTTATTTCGTGAACGACATTGTATTAATAATCTTCACCTTTATAACCCTCCACAAAACAGCAAATACCGGGTTTATGATACAGATTTACGAAGCTCAATAAGTATAATATTACTTAAACTGGAGTCGCTTTTCGACTCCAGTACTCAGAAAAAATTGATAACTATGAATGGTGATGTAAATTTTTCACATGCTGACTGGAATGCACTTTCTAGTAGTAATGAATATGAAAAAGTTTTCATAAAAGAAATAGATGCTATGAACTGTTGCTCAATCCTCAACTCCAGCTGTTGTCCCGACATCTTTTTATGCAATAATCTGGAGCAATGTAATCTAGTGGTTGCGGCTAATTCCTTCTCAGATCACAAATTGTTCATAGCAGAAATTTCTGTCAGACTCACAGGAAAAGAACAAAAGCCTCTCTTCCAAAAAACTCAACATCAACAAGGCAGATTGGCACTTATTCGTCTCTCATTTTGAAATCCCCACGATGTCAAACAGATGTCCCAATGACTTGCTACATTGCTTTTATCAGAGTTTCTACAATGCTTGTGAAAAGTCAATACCTCGTATAACAAAACGCCGGCTTGACGCACCATCTTATATGTCTTCCCATAGTGTACACATAGAAATCAAGCTGAAGACGCTAAGGAAATCAGACAAAAGATCAGAAGAAATTAGAAATTTAGAGGTGGAGTTAAATTTATCCTTGCTTAAGGACAAACAAAGTTTTATCGAGGGTTTCTGTATTTCAACAAACAACGATGCATACAAATTTTTGCGAAGACTAAACCAAGAACAAATTTTCCCCGAGAAAATGAAATATAGAGGCCAAGATATAATGGTTTCTCAGCAAATTGCGGAAAATTTCAATTAGCATTTTTCTTCAGTATTTATCGAAGATAATTCTGAAATTGTTGTGCCTGAAACATCTCAACCAGAGATTTTTCTAGACGATATCACATTCAACGCAAAAGATGTGCTAGACGAAATATCACAAATTAAATCTGGTGCCAACTCTTATGATCAAATAACACCATCACTCCTTAAAGCCTCAGCGCCGTACGTTATAAATAGTATCTTGTATATATTTAGCTGCATTATTAACGCTTGCCAATTTCCCAAAGTCTGGAAAAACATACACGTGCGTCCTCATCACAAAAATGGTAGCAAAACGGAAATTAAAAACTACAGCTCTGTGCAATGCTCTGTGCAACTTCTATAGTTTTTGAAAGAATAGTTTACGAACAAATTAAGAAGAGATTCGAAAGGAAGCTTTGCACTGCTCAACATGGTTTTTGGCAAAAACATTCAACAGTAACCCAATGGTTACTATACTGTGATAACTTATATCAAGCTTCAGACAAAATTCTTCCCCAATAACAGTTTACTTGGACATTGCTAAAGCTTTTGGTACGATTATATTAATATTGTGCTTCAAAAGCTCGCTCGTTTTGGTTTTGATGCAAAGTTTTTGAAATTTTTTGCTTCATATCTGGTTGATCGACAGCAGAGAGTAGAAATTGCAGACAGTTAATCGACTTTCTCAAAAATCTCAAGCGGGGGTCCCCAGGGATCATCATTTGCTGTGTTTTTGTTCTCCGTGAACATAAATGACATACCTGATCAACTTAATAATAAAACATTCCTTTATGCAGACGATACGAAAATAATAGGACAGATTTCAGAACGTGAAGAACTTCAGTTCGATATAGATAGAGCTCTCGAATGGTTTGGTTCAAACAAACTAAATTTCAATTTTGACAAATTCAGCATTCTCGAGTTCTCATTCAAAAATACATATAATTCGCCTACAGAGTTATTTGCAAAGGAATTGCAACCAAAAACGAAAAAAAAATTAAAGATCTCGGAATAATTTTTACGGCCCGCATGACTTGGAATTGTCACCTCGAAATGGCGGTAAAGAAAGGTTTTCAAATCTGAACCATTTAAGAAGAGTTATACCCCGCTCCACAAAAGAAACTGTCAAATGCACGTTGGTGAAAACATATATATTCTCTGCGGTCGTTTATGCGTCAAATGTCTGGAACCCAGGACCACAGTATCTTCAACGCTTGGAAAGACTGCAGAGATCATGTTTAAAATGGATAACTTGCCGTTCTGTTCTGGGTGACAAAGAATACGTTGAGAGCCTAATTCCAAATCGCCTATTGCCAGTCAGCTATCTTGTAGTTCTTAACGACCTAATTCTGCTTAACAAGATTTTAGTGCGCTTAACTTCTATGAATGCGTCAGACCACTGGTCAATAACTTTTGGTGGTCCAAAGACCAGATCAGGTGAAAAGTTTTTTTATTGAAGCGAGAAAAACGTTTCGGAAACTTTATGAAGATAATTACTTTTATAGAGTAGCCCGATTCAATAATTCTTTGTCTCCACTTAACAGTTTTGCTAACTATTCACCACACAAAAATCCATGTCAGTTTCGAAGAGAATTGAAGAACTTTTTGGAAGGGGAGGCATTGAAAAGATTAAAATATAAAAGTTACCCTTCAGGATGGAAAGTTTTCGAGAAATTTTAATTATTGAAACTTGATTTCTCCCCTAATATGGGGACTACCAAGCTCGTTGTAACCATGTTTGGTTGAATTCAACATTATTATTATTATTGTTATTATTATTATTATTATTATTATTATTATTATTATTATTATTATTATTATTATTATTATTATTATTATTATTATTATTATTATTATTATTATTATTATTATTATTATTATTATTATTATTATTATTATTATTATTATTATTATTATTATTATTATTATTATTATTATTATTATTATTATTATTATTATTATTATTATTATTATTATTATTATTATTATTATTATTATTATTATTATTATTATTATTATTATTATTATTATTATTATTATTATTATTATTATTATTATTATTATTATTATTATTATTATTATATTATTATTATTAATTATTATTATTATACAGTACATTGATCGTTTTTCTAATTTTATTTTCCACTTTACACACGACAAAGTGCTGTGATGATGAGTATCTAAAAGTTTTTATTAAGCTTCTATAGTCACGGTCAGTTAATTTCAGATAAATATGTTTTAAATGGTTCTTTTCACGGTGAATACAGAGAAAACTGTTTTAAAACCTGAATGGACGTTTCATGAAAAGCTGATGTATTTCGAAGTACCGCCATGAGCATATAAATACTTGGGATGAAAAACGGAGAGAAAATCAGGGCTGTAGCAGTCTAACTAAATAAGATCGGATATTTTTTTACGGCGGTCAGAAAAATTAGATTGCAGTTTGATTTTTTTTTGCTTTAATTTTCTTTTCAACATTAGTTATTATTTTTTATTATTTCTTATACTACATGACCTGAAACTCTAAAACGTTTCTAGTTAGCTGAAAACTTGAATTTTTTTCAAAAACTTGAAAAATTCGTTTTCTCTTTATGAATAATTCATCGACCCATTTTCTGTTCAGCAAAACACCGTTTTTGATTTACAGAATTGACATGAACAGTTCATGTTTTTTGCATTGAGTTGCTGTTATGCTTGACAAGTAAAGGAATTGTTTACTGTCCGGTTATTTATTGAAAGGTGAGCGTGAAACAGGTGAAATTTTAATTAGTATATAGTAATCTCTTGGATTTGTCATTGCTGTGGTTGATAAGCACTTTTTCAAGTGACAAATTACAATAGGAAACCACTTATCTGCTTTTCATCAGTGACCTATAGTGCCACTGGAAATTACTCATCTATTTTGTTATTGGGAAAATTCTCAAAATCTCTCGAAAATTTGGTGCTTTTTATTAGATACTTTTCTTCTTAGCTTCAATGATTGAAAAAGCATCTAGCAAACACCATATTGTAAAAAAGCACTTTTTAAGGATTACAAAAATGTATAGTGTTAACTATAATTTTGCGAATGAATTTGTTAGAAAAACTTGCCTGTCCACTTCATATAACTATGAAACTTTAACTTTATATTTATGGTTTCATAATTATGAAAATATAACTATTTTTTACTGAAGCTTAACGTGTTTATTTTTGTATCAGCAACAGCGTGATTTTAAGTATGCGGCATAATGAGTTGAACAGTTTTCAATATGATACCAGAATTTGCAGTTTTGTGGGTGTCCTATGGAACATATGTTACTTATCATAGAACTCCAGCTACTGCCCGATTAGGATATCAATTGTGAACAGACAATAATTTTCAATCTCTCAAAATTAAAAAGAAATGATAAAGAGAGAATAATGTTTTTGACTGATAAATTTCAATCTTCGTGTCATTTTTAAATTTAAAAAATATGCAAGAAAGTTCAATTGAACTTAAATAAGATTTGAACTCGATTTGAAAAGTTTTTGAAAATCAATACTTTAATCATCAACCAATCTTTAATCAGATCTTAAGAGGAATATAAAATTCCGTAGATCAAAATTGAATAATATTGAATATGACTCACGATAAAACAAAACATTGCAATAAAAAACTGGAAGCCAGCACTCAACGTTGGGTAAAA
>NW_027450686.1:0-16864 GCF_964194025.1 Convolutriloba macropyga | reverse complement strand
TTCAATTATTAATTGCTCTTGAACAGAGTTCATAGCAATTGTTGTAAAGCAGGCTGCAATTGATTAGAGCTCCCACTAGTCGTTCAAGAGCAATTCTTCCGACCTTTAGTCGGTTATGTTTAATTTTCATATTGTTTGTGCTCATTTTGTAATATTTATTAACCCACAGTTTGTAAATGTCATGGTAAATTTAATAAACATTCAAATAGACCTCGACTGCCTACACACAGTGTCTTCATTTGCTTTATGATTTTTTGGGAGTTGCTGTATGTGTTGATCTTATTCGATGAAATATATTTATGTCCCTGTTAAAAGTTATTTAATTGAGTTATTACCTCTTAGTTGATTACAAGAAAACTGATTGTTATCATTTTTCTCTCATTCACTCCTTTAACGTATTGTTCATACCACAATTTTAATGGACAGAAAGAGCGGAGTATTAAAAATTTATCGATAACTGAAAATGTGAAAATGTTTTCTTTTCCTTCAAGCAATTTTTTTAAATAGCTGTTTTGTGGCTGTCGTGGTCTTTACAACTCAAAGTTTCGGATCTATTCGGTTTCCCCCCCCCCAGTGTTTTTTTGATCCCCAGTTACCAATTATATGTTGTTATATAGCACGCTACTATGTAAGAAAATAGCACGTGGTACTGGGTGTCATAAAAGATTTATGTTCAATAAGCTGGGGGGGGGGGGGGGGGGGGGGGGGGGGGACAGAATAGATCCAAATTTTCTTTACAAAAATTTTCTGGCAGCTTTTGGCAAAACCTACTAAATCCTAAATTAATATTGGTCCGTTGAGTATATATGCAATTCAGCGGAACCGCGTCTTAAATCATAAACGTTAAACGAACCGAAACAAACCTGAGCAGAAACTATTGTCAGTAACAAAAAAAACAGAGACAAGGTAAATGGAAAAGCAACTTATTCATAGAAAGGCAACTTGAATTTTGAATCTACAATACTAAAAATTTGATTTGCCTTCTAACCAACAACTAACCAACAATCCTTTAACAGCCGCTGAAAGAATGTACAGTAATAGCAGAATTAATTTCATTGCAACAATTTTAACTCTACGGTAGTGTCTCTAAATAAATACACAAAAACAGTTTCATTCCCCGACCTGAAATGAATTGGTTCTTCAGCCGTTTTCAGATATTTTTCAGCCGTTTCAGCCGTTACCCAAACTTTCTAAAATTATAATGATTATGTTTACAAAGACTACAGTGAAGGTTCCATGTTGTCAAGGAAAGCAATTCTACAAATTGTGGCAAATATTGCTGATTCAGTGAGTTGTGTCAGGCTATGGGGCAAACTAGGAAAACTGCCATAATTCGGTAATAACGGTGTCGTATTATTAACTGATGAAAGAGCTAACATTACCATGTTTTAGTTTCAGTATTTTTGTAATTGGAGTGTAGTGGTCAATTCGGTCGTTCTTTTGTTATTCATTTCGTAGAGATACGAATGATCGAGTATGACATCAGTCAATCTACGCAGTTTTCACGCGCTAATATATCAACAAACACCGGTCCAAATGCAATTTATAATTATTTTCATCCAATTTCTGTCAATTTTTGGTTTTCTCAGACGGCTTGTCGTTTATTTTGTTAGAATTTTCTGGCTAACTTTTTAAAAATTTGCGACTTTTTTGTTGACCTCCCGGCCCATTTGTTTCAATGTAGCAGCTATTTTTGGCAATTTTCAGACCAATTTCTGTAAATTTCTATTTTTGACTTCCTGGCTAGTTTTGGACGCACGATTTCAATTGGAGGCTTTCTTGCCTTTTCATGAGGATGTCACGACCAAATTACATCAATTTCCGGGCTATTTCTGACAACTTTCGGGTAATTTTTGATGTTTTCTTGCTTTTGTGAGGATATGCCAGCTAAATATTGACGATTTGGAGACCAATGTTTTTTTTCTATTTGATGACTATTGTCGTGAATCATATGGTATTACCAAAGAGTGGGCAGCTAGATACCTTTGAGGTGGTAACCAAGAGGGTAAATTGTACCGTAAATTGGAATATCTGAAAAACATCTTTGATGTCCGGGGCAAAAAACTTTAGAATTTGTCCTCAACTTTAACACCATTTACAGCTAAAAAATATTCGCTGATTTTGTGCTAGGAGATCGGGTTGTATTTTTTAAATAACGAGAATGAGCTCAAAAGTATGGAGTTTTACAGCTCCAAAACAATAAAAACATGATCAGTCTTCTTTTATGCAGACGAAAATAATTTAACAAAAATCTTCACGCACTTCCAAAATGGATTTAGAACTTTTTATACCACCTGAATGACAATTCACGCACTGATTAAAACATGTCATCCTTCTAGTAAACTCAATGCCGCTCCTTGCCGCTCATCTCGACAAAGTAATATAACAATAACCGATGTGCGAACGGAAAAACATTAAATAACCAGTTTTACAAGCGTTAAAGGTTTCAGTTTTACATGCGTTACAGAGTGTCTTCATCCTGCTCGCCAATGTAAAGGTGAAAACACTCTTTCGTTTATATGACTTCAATTTCGACGTTGAATTGTAAAGCAAAGTTATAGCATTGGTGATAGCAACGTATTAAGATTGTAACGTACATAGCAACAAGTGAGAGTTTGGACGGCGAGGTTTTTTTGATGCTCTTTTACAGGTTTTTTGTCTGATGTCATTGACGTCAGAATCAGTTCATAATCGATCAACAATCGTCTAAAGAACCTAAAAATATTAAGCCGAAAACCACCATAATCCGTACATATCGTGGTTATATTTACTTAAAATTAGGTTATACGAACTTTTTCCGAACACTATACGTAAATTGGACGCAATTCTACGTAATTTAAAAACTCGAATCTGATTGGTTAATATTCTCTCGCTTTACTCAGTAACATCCTCCGGCGAAGAAGATGTTGGGAGAATGGGTACTAATTTTACAAGTGGGCGAACGAGCGATCCGGTAGACGTGCGCAGGACGGCGGAGCGCGCGACTCTGTCGGAACCGTAGCGGAGTTCAGTGATCCGAGCAGTGGGGTAGTAACCCCTTGGGTTGGTCTCTTCAACTACCCAAACCAAATCACCGGTTTTAAAGTGTTGCTCGGCAGGTGTCTGCCACTTGGAACGCCTGTTCAGCGCCGGTACGTACTTTTTGATCCAACGTGACCAAATAGTGTTAGCATACAACAGTGCGCGGGCGTACCGTTTACGATGATCGAACTCGTCGACGCCAACGATTGACGGAATTGCTGTTGCTTGGTTACCGAGTAGGAAATGATTAGGTGTTATTGCGCCTAGGCCGGACGGGTCGGCGCTTAAGGGCGTTAACGGACGTGAATTAAGTGCGTGTTCGACGAGACAAAAAATAGTGTTCAAAACTTCGTCCGTGAGACGACGAGTACCGAGGGTGGCGTAAAGTATTTGCTTAAAACTACGTACCAGCCTCTCCCAGATGCCACCTTGGTGTGACGCACTGGGCGGATTGAATCTCCACTTAATGCCTTTGTGGGCAAGTTCCACGGCGATATTGATGGCGTTCCACTTTTTGATGTTTCCGCACCAATAAAGTTTGTACCATTATCAGACCAAATAATGCCCGGTGTACCCCGACGGGAGACAAACCGCTCCACTCCCATTACACACGAACTGGCGCCCATGGACGGAACGATTTCAACATGAACGGCGCGAGTAGTTAGGCACGTAAAGAGGAAACCCCACCTCTTCTCGGTAGTCCTGCGTACAGTAACGTAAAATGGGCCAAAGTAGTCGACCCCTGTGTTCGTGAAGGGAGGAGACTGGTATGTGAGTCTTTGTTTTGGGAGGCCAGCGATGATTGGTTTGATAGTGGCAGCGATGAACGCAGTGATGATCGTAATTTGAGGATGGTATAGCGTTCTTGTAGTTTATCCCGCAGGTAGTCAATACCTTGATGACGATGTTTAACGTGGTTGTGCCTAAGGAAGAACTTTACAAATCCATGGCGTGCGTCGAGAACGATAGGATATTTTACATCAAAGTCAATTTCAACCAACCGTTTGATGAGGCCAGCCGATCGGATTAGGCAATTTGGCCTAATAAAGGGAGAAAACGGAGCAATGCGGCTACTCCGTTCAACGGGCTTGTTTTCGAGGAGATCTTTTCTCTCTGCATTGAATGACACTCCTTGGACAAGATACTGGAGATGACGCTCGGGTTCGTCAAGCTCCGTGGGGTCCGCATGATGCCACCATCGGCATTACGGTAACATTCGTGGGAAGGTAACAGGGGGAGTGCGTATCCTGTTATCCGCAGCAATTTTTGAATAGAGCTGTACTTATCAAAGGGAATTAGTTGCGGGGGCGGTTCCAACGTTGACTTGGTTACGGATGCGGCCAATGATGTATTGGTTTTGTCAATTTCCTTAGTTACTATACCAAGTTTGATGTTATTAACTACTTCAGTGCTTGGTTCGAACGGGAATTGCTTGGTTCTTAGGAAGTCTGGACCTCTCAACCAGCTACTTGATTGCAAAACCTCAGCGGACATACCACGAGTGCCGGCATCTGCCGGATTATCGCTTGAGGCAACGTGGTTCCATTCGTCAACGCTAGTGTGTTCTAAAATCTCGCATACACGGTTTGCAACAAATATTGGTTGCTTGCTTGTGGAGTTAAGCCACTGCAAGACAGTAGTGCTATCGGTCCACACAAAAACTTTGTTAACTTGCAGAGTAAGAGCTCGACAGATATCTTGTTTCAACCGAGCAGCCAGTAGTGCAGCGTGCAGCTCTAGCTTTGGAATTGTCATCACCTTCATAGGTGCTACGCGAGCTTTACCCAGGACAAATGCAAGCTCTGTTTTTGGCCCACTAGAAGTGTTTACTTGAGCTCGGAGAAATGCAACAGCGCTGAAGACCTCTTGCGAACTATCGCCAAACATGTGTAGTTCCAGGTGTTTAAAGTTTCCCGAAAAAAAACTTCTCGGTATAGTGATTTTGGCAAGCTTGGGTAGCTCTACACTCCATTCGAGGAACCTTTCAAAAGTGTCTTTTGGTAATTCTTCATCCCAGTGCTGCCCGCTGACACGCCAGATGCCCTTTAGTAACAATCGGGCACCAGCAGTAAATGGTGCTACTAGGCCAATGGGATCAAACACGTTAGACACTAGGCTCAATACCAAGCGTTGTGTTAAAGAATGAGTTTCTGTACTGGAGGTACCTCGACTCACAACTAGAGTATCATCGTTGTGATCCCATTTCAACCCAAGCACGTGCGAAGATTCCTCCTTAGATGAGGCAATTATTTTTGGTTCGGTGGATTGAGGTGACCCATCAATTCGATAAGCCAGATTTGGTACATTACTTACAAACTTAGTAAGCTTGAACCCACCGAAATGGAGAAGATGCACCAACTCCTTCGATCTTTTGAGAGCCCTCTCAGGTGACTCAACCGAATCCAAGTAATCGTCCATGTAAAAGTTTTCTAGGACGGTTTTGGTTGCTTCCGGATACTGACTGACATTGTCTTGGCCGTGCTTTGCAATGCATTGTTAGCGCATGTGGGAGAGTCTTTAGCCCCAAATATATGGCGCGTGTATTGATACACTACAACATTTGTTGTGGGGTCCTCCCGCCACAAAAAACGCAATGATGGCTGTTCACAGTCAGGGACACCCACTTTGAGGAACATACCCTCAATATCTGCAATAGAATTGATGTTGACGGAACCTAAGTAGTATATGGATTAGGTTTTGGAGCAGGTCGGGGCCAGTGAGCAAAGATTTGTTCAAAGAAGTACCGTGGAACTCTGCTGCACCATTTAATACCCTACGCACTTTCCCCGGTTTGTTCGGGTTGATTACGGGATGATGTGGTAGGTACCACTCTTTATCCGACCGCTGCTCGACCTTGTGAGCGTCAGGGACAGTAATCAAATAACCTTTATCCAAGTCTTCATGGATGGTATTAGCATAATTTACCATCAATGTTGTGTCTCTCGAAAGCCGCTTAGTTATTCGGGAGCTGGATGTTGTCATCAGCCCGTAACATACCAACATCATATCTTTGACAGTTATGAGAAGTTGTTGTTTCAAGTATTTCCTGCGCGCGAGCATCCGCTGCGGATCGTGGGTCAACCTGCTTGTACGCGCCGTACGATTCCATTTCAAACCAAGATTTAACCTGACAAGCTAATATATAATCCTGTTCGACATTGGCTTTGAAACACGTTGAGACTAAACATGAACTTGACGGAAGTAAGCCCCTTAAAACCCAACCTATGGGCAAGCGAACAGCGAACGGTGAGCACTTTTCGTCGGCTGCAAAAAATTCTAACGGGCGGATGGCATGGTAGACATCCTGTCCAAGTATCATCTCAATGTTCCCATAGCTATACTTTACTGGATCTAGGACGGCCAGATGTGGCTAAGTTTCCTGCATGGACTTAACGTCAATGATGTTGGAACCTACATTTAATTTTCCCCTCACATAGGGACGCACAGTGAATGCTTCGAAGTCTTGATCTTTATGAGGTGTCACAGTCAATTGAACCGCCTTTGTGTCGATGAGATCTTCTGTGTTTATACCCTTGACAGTCAGTTTTGATGCGGTACACTGCAAACCGAGTCTAGCTGCAAGATTAAGGGACACACAAGAGTTACTGCAAGCGGTATCGCATAAAACCAACGCCCTAGTACTAGTACCGGAAGAGTTAGTAAGTCTCAATTCCGTGACCTGAAGGAGGCCTTTGACATCCGTCACAGAAGACAAAGTGGTTATTTTACTTGGTTGCTGTTGACCGGTAGATGGCCTACTAGTACCTGTGTTCGAATTTGAAGTATTGATGTTGTTGTTTGTAGAGGGTTTAGCTGGAAAAACCCCTTCCGGTCCGTGAAGTAAGGTGTTATGGGAGCTGTTGCAACCATCTTTCCTACACTTTCGGGGACTTGGTCATTGCCTGAACATGTGTTTATCACGCAAACAAAATAAACAGAGCTTTGCTTCAGCCACGACCTTGGCTCTCTGCGTGGGGGTCTTTTCCTTAAAGACACGGCATTCACACAGCCGGTGGCTGCCTTTGCATACAATGCAACTCGAGATTGAATTGATGTTGACGAAGAACTCTGTTGGGCTTAAGGTTGCTCTTGTGTTGAGTATTTGCAGCAAACGCCTTTGATGCAACTTTTGACTTTGTTACTGGGTTGATGGTATCCTCAGTCCTTGTTTTAGTTGCGGTATTCTTCATTAAGTTGTGCAATTCAGCCTTCTCCTTTAACCAGTCATTAAAATCTAGCAGAGTAGGTTTCACCCAAAGCTTTTTGACCGTGAAAGGTGACCACGATTCCTTCATATTGGGTGGAAGCTTCTGTACGGCGGTGTTGAGAAGCGCAGCACTCTTTAAATCTGAATCGTATGAGAGCGATTTGAATACCCCGACAAGACTTGAAATGCACCCTGAATAGTTAATGATGTTGTCGCTATTGTGCCTCTTTAATGGTGGAAATCTGCTGAGTTTGTCCAAATGGGCACTTACGACCGCCTGTGGTTGGCCAAATTTACGTTCTAAGGTCCTCAGTGCGTCTTTGTACTTTGCGCCGCAGTTAAGCGAACTCAGCTATAGCTGTTTTAGCTTTACCAGTTACGAGTGTCTTAAGGTATTTCAATTTGACATCATCAGTTAGGGACTGAGAGTCAATTGCGCTTTTAAATTGACCATACCATTCGTGTCACTGTAGGGGATCCCCATTGTATTGGGACAACTTCCATTCGGGTAGGGGGTCATTCCTCTTGCTAGTTAAGGCGTCAGTTAATGCCTTAATCAAACCTGCATTTTCAGATGCTGGTGCTGGAGGCGTGAATGCGGTGGGCTACCCCAGCACAATGGTATCGGAGCAGTATGTCCTATGTTGGATGTATAACCGGCGTGACAAAAGGTGGCGCTATGTTAGTAGTTGTACTAAAGGGGTTAACAGAGATGCTACAGGTTGCTGCGTGGTTGCTATTAAGACTTTGTTTTGCATTCAATTGCAAGATGGGATGGCTTATGGTGGGGTTAGCTGTGCTTGAGGGTAGGTTCGGTTAAACGTTGTTGAAGACGGTTGCATTATTTTTCGCCTGCTCCAAGTTTGGGGAAGTGTTCTGAGGAAAACGCCACAAATTTAAATCGGGGTTAGGAGTAAGGGGACGTTTCGGTGCGGTAATACACGGTACCAGGCGGGTTTGAGCTGAATGGACAGTGTTCTGTTGCGGAATGTTGGAGACAGGTAAGTATGTTGCTGTGCTCGCTGGAATGGGAGACGGAATCACGGGAGGCTGCGGAATAAATATTTGTAGAGGCGGGATTACGGGTGGCTGGTTCACGAGTGGGTTTAGAGGTGGAAGGACATTATGCGGGGATTGGGCAATAGGAACTTGTGTCTGGTGTGGAATGTTACTTTGAGATGGATTCTGTAGTTGCGGAACATAAGGCATCTTCTTCTGGGCCGGAGGTTGTGGATTTTTCTCACAAAATTTTTGTGTGTATTGAGTTTCACTCAATTTACGAACCTTCTAGTTGAAAAATCATAATTTTAAAAATATTGTCAAAATTTTATGCTTTTGTTCAATTTTTTCAATTTTCGGTCAATTTTTTCTGCAAGTTTTTGATTACGGAACGGTAATCCAGTAAACTGGACGTGCTTAAGCTGAAAATACGATTCATCAATATTCGGTATTGATTTCCTAAAATTTTTTGAATTGCATCAAAATTGACCAAAAATTTTCAGAATTGACCAATTTAGCATAATGTTTTTTCCATTTTCTCTATATCAGAGGTAATTTTTTGATATACGGTCTGATTTAATCACTTTTTCACAAATTGTTGACAATTCGACAAAATTTTTCAAAATCGATGTTTTTTCGTCTCAAAAATTGCAATTTTGAGGTTTAATGGTGACAAGATTTTGCGCAGTTCCCTACCAAAGATGAATCCAATTATTTGTCAGGTTCCAAAAAAAATGGGCGGGAAAACTTGCCGTCTAAGGTTTGAAAATTAAACAAACTTTGGATAAATTTGACAAAATAATTGAAGTATTCATCTTACAGTTTGTCAGCTGTACAATTGAAAGGATCATGAAGCTTCTCGTCCTCTCTCTCTCTCTCTCGTCTCCTAGCAGTTTTTTTTTCTCATGTCTTTTCAAGTAGCCATTCTCCACCACAGAGCCCAAAGAAGACCATTTCTCCAAAGTACTCCGAGACATCCCCACTTCAAATAGGAACGGTGCCTTTCACTGAACTTAAAAGAATTCGCAATGGCTGGTTTTGATAAGAGGACCACGAATTCGTAAAATCCTCAAAACGACCGAAAGAACAGCTTTGGAACGTTGTTTAGACTTCGATATAGCTGCTATTTGTTTCCAATACCGTGAAATAATGCTAAATCAAATAATGCTAAATTAACAATTTATTATCAAATAATGCTATCAAATAATACTATCAAAAAATGCTAAATCAACAATTTGTTTCTAAGGTAACACCAATATTTAGTCTACAGAGCCAAGAAATACACTGAAATAATGATTCATTTCTCTCGATCAAAGCTGTGCTGGTTTGACAAAGGAATCCACTTTCAAAGTTTTGTCCCTTGTGGGGCGGCAATGTAAAGGTGAAAACACTCTTTGGTTTATATGACTCCAAATCCGACGTTGAATTGTAAAGCAAAGATATAGCATTGGTGATAGCAACGTATTAATATTGTAACGTACATAGCAACAAGTGAGAGTTTAGACGGCAAGGTTTTTTTCAAGCTCTTTTTCAGGTTTTTTGTCTGATGTCATTGACGTCAGAATCAGTTCATAATCGATCAACAATCGTCTAAAGAACCTAAAAACATTAAGCCAAAAACCACCATAATCCGTACATATCGCGGTTATATTTACTTAAAATTAGGTTATACGATTTTTTTCCAAACACTATACGTAAATTGGACGCAATTCTACGTAATTTAAATACTCGAATCTGATTGGTTAATATTCTCTCGCTTTACTCAGTAACACCACCTGAATGACAATTCACGCACTGATTAAAACATGTCATCCTTCTATTAAACTCAATGCCGGTCCTTGCCGCTCATCTCGACAAAGTAATATAACAATAACCGATGTGCGAACGGAAAAACATTAAATAACCAGTTTTACAAGCTTTATAAAATTACAATATTTGACCAAAAAAAGATCAAATGTGATCAACTCAGCTGAATACAATGAACAAACGTCATAGCGAAGTAAAAATGAAAACCAGCGTTCGCTCTGCAGTATTTAATTGTTTCCATGCAGTTTTTTTCAATTGGAATTTATCTGATAGTTCAATTACTAACAGTACCGAAATTCAATCAAATACGTGAAAAACTTGAAATCGTTGACAAATATTCAAAACAACGTGACAAAACCTTGAAGAATATTTTGTTAAAATTTGAGGTAAAAACAATATACATTCAATTTTTTAAAAATCTACAAACACAAATTTTTTAATTTCGTCAAAAGTCACAGATCTTCAAGAGCTTAGTTCAATAAAGTGGCAAGTAATAGATACATCCGGAGGTACAAGAGATCACTAATAAAAAAAACAATTTTTCCGTGTAATAGTTTTAATATTTGACATTTTATGCTCTGAGTTCTTAAAAAATTTATTCCAATGAAACAAAAAATCTAATCAATTTTAATAAATTGGATGACATTTTAATGCTCAGAGGAAATACGAAAAAACGGTGCGCGCCAAAAAATATAAAAGCAAATTATAGTAAAAATTCCAATGAAATGAGTCTCAAACGTCTAAAACAAAAAAAATCTTTAATTTAGGTTCTTCAATTTATCATAAATAAACGCATCTTAAATCTCCAGTTCAAAACTTAAGGTTTTCAAGACGTCTTACTGATGTGTTGTTGTGAATTATTACTGAATCATCGAGTTTTTGATGTACTTACTGGCCTTTTGTGGCTGCATAAGTTATCGTTTTCTTTATTTATCTTGATCTTTAATTGTTTTGAATTGGATTGGATTTTTTATAAAATTCTATTGAAAATTTGAGTTTTGTTAACTATTTTGTGGTCTGATAAATTATCACTATAAAAGACAGTTGCCCTTGACTTTTTTGATCAAAAATAAATTACCCCGAATCTCAGTTTTAGATAACATTTTTCTGATTGTTACACTTTTTTGTTAAAAAAATACCACCGGATGGCTAATTTTTGCCCGTACTCAATTGTTTTTCTTGTGCTCTCTCCTAAATCGATAAAAAACAGTTCGAATTGACCATCTTATGGGGTACATAAGCTATTCAGCCGTTCATAGATATTGAGAATCGAAATAACAAATGTTTTTAGTGAAAATTTTGTTAACTTTTTTAATGTAACCAAAGCACTACTTCAATTGCAAACTTCTTAAAGAACAATAAGATATAACTGTTATTTAAAAATTCATTTCTTAAAGTTCAGCCTCGAACTCGAATTTTCATTAGTCATAATGCTCTTCCCGACACACAATCAAACTAACTTTTTCATTTATTCATAGAGTGATGTTGGTTTAACTTTTTTGAAGGCAAGGACGAACAGAACAGTTCTGATCAATTTACTATTTGTCGGATAATGAGCTTCAAATAAACAAAGCCGGCAGACTACGAAATAGAGCTGCAAAATAAACTGGCCAAAAAAAAACAAAAAAAAAACAAACAGATTTAATATAGAACAAAACAGTAATCTCTCTTCAGTTAAAAACTCTAATTTAAAGAGAATTGCAGATGTATACAAGCAAACAAAAACACCTCCGTCTTGAAATACAGTAAAACGAAATCTCAGAAGAAGGAACGAAAGCAATATTTAGGCAACATAGCTGAGCACTATCTATAGTTTTGCAACTAAAAATGGTTACACACAGCCCCAAACATTTAGAGATTGTCCTCTGCGTCTCGTTGATCCTCTTAAAATTGCCTTCAGCTAGAAAACATTCAAATTTGTTAGGAAACAGTTTTCGCTTCAGAGGTTTTGTTTCTGTAATTTTTCCGATAACACTGGACAAAAATCAACCATTGGTAACCTTGAATTGTAATTAATTGTTCTCAAACAAAGTTTGTAGTAATTATATTATTCCTGTCGGTCTTCTTTATGCGATTTTTCGCTTGACCAATTTTTCGACGCATTTGACTTTTCGTTCTCAAAACGGGATAAACAGGTAGCGCCCAGAGGGCATTGAGTGCTTTTAGATCCTTTCAGCTCACTAGTCTTCAGGTATGCGAATCACAGAATCTCTTTGGATATTTATACTTATGGTGCGAAGGGCGGTTCTTAGAGATTGACTCCCCCCACTGTTCCCCACTTTGTTGCCACCCCATCAACCCCCGGTGCACCCCCCCCCCCCCCTGCGCTCACTTACGCCCCTTCAATTAAGCTAAAGCTAGCGTCACTAAACCATGCCTAGCTACTGACGAAGCCAAATGTTCGCCGGTCGTTGGAGAGCAATTTGCCCGACTTTTTTCGGTTATGTTTAAAATTTTGCTATAGATTACTTTTCGGAAAGTTGATTTATTGCCAATTTTTTGCAAAATAGATGTACATTTTTTGTCTAGGTTAAGATAACCAAAAAGACAATCTATTTAAAAATAGCATAAAATGCTTGATACAAAATTTTAAGAACACAAATTTAAAAAAATTCACTCATTTCAGCGTTATTTCAACAAACGCTCATTTCTAACACTGTCTGTGGAAAAATCGGATGGTAGGGATAATAAATTTAAATGGATAGTCTTGATGAGAACGTGACGAAAAAAAGTCAAATTTTTCAATACACAGTAATTTATTAAAATTCCTAAATGTTCGAAGAGTTTTACCACTCAATTAATTTTCCTGGTTAAATAAAAAATTTTAGTATCACTACACTAATATCACTTAATCAAGCTTAAAGACGAAAAATTTCTCTAACCAAGTACAGCAATTTGATGAAAGATAACGTTGTGTTTTTGAGATTTTTGCACCCAAACCATTATTTTTCTGGTGATTTCAGTTTCCTGAATTCCAAACTTTGACAAATTAAAAGCAAAATTGTGCTAAATTTGAATCGTTGTCTACGAATGGTTGCTCATTCTTATAAAAAATTGAAAAAAATATCAAGTTTGTTTGTTAATCCGATTTTGTGAGTAGCTTTAAATTTCTCTCCTGTGAGTTCTGACAACAAACTGGGTCCCTGGAAGTGAAAAAGTGCTCAATTAGACGACAAAATTCAAGTGCACATTGTTTCAAATTTTTAGCATTACAATGTTTTGAAATTTTTAGATGTTGAGACCTGCATTCTACTACAAATATGTTTTTTGCTACACAAACAAAGTTTTGAAAATTTAGTCAGTGAGCAAGAGTTAAAATACAAATCCAACAACATAAAATACTCAAAACGTTTATAATAAATCAAACGAAGAAATTTTGTATACTTTTTTCCATTTTTGTGGTCTTTTTGTTTCCTTGATTTGATTTAACTGAATTCAGAAACTAATTCCCCGATAATACAAAGCAGCACATTTTGGGAAAATTGTCCCCGAATCCTTTTGGAACCATTTCAGAAGCTTACCCATGTTGAGGTCCCCATACCGAATATTGATATGTTCAGACCGTCACAAACGGAAAATATCCATGTCAAGACTTTCGTGCGTTCAAAAAATTTAGTGCGTTCATCGTGCGTTCGAACATCTACATGTCCAGAATTTTGTGCGTTCAAAATTGCCTGTGTCCAGACTTTCAAGCTGAAAAAGGCCTTGATGCTGGAACAGGTTTTTGAACTCACACTTGTACTTTTCTAGAAATATCTTCTCTAGAAAAATTATTTTTTGTCGTCCTTTGTTTCTCTGATTTGATTTAACTGCTTTTAGAAACTGTTTCCCCGATTCTAAAAAGTAGCTCATTTTGGAAAGTTGTACATCCAAATGATTTTGGAACTTTTTCAGACACTTACCCAAGTTGAGCGCCCAGATCGAAAGTCGATATGTCCGAACCATCCCAGACGAAACATGCCTGTGTCCAGACCGTCCATGACGGAAAGCAACCATGTGAAGACTTTCGTGCGTCAAACATCCCCATGTCCAGACTGTCGTGCGTTCAATTTTGCACCTGTATAAATTTTCGTGCGATCCAAACCAAATTTCATGCACTCCCAAATTTTTTGTGTTCAATTCTAGACCATCTTCATTTTTCGTTCCATACCGTATACTTTTGAGCCGACGACGACCCCTTGTGCGTTGATCCCAGTCTGGACACATCAACTGTCAGCCAGGGACCTCAAAACGGGTAATACACGTGATCTCTGCTACCAAAAGGCATCTTTCTTGGAGTGTTCAATAATTCTTCCTATCAGAACACAAAAAATTATTTGAGACCGGATTTCGGTAAATGTTCCATTGAGAGCACTTTTTAATGATTACTGAAAAATGCTTTGATGCTGGACCCAGCTTTTGAACGGACATCTTATCTTACCTTGAAAATATTTTATAGGATGTTTATCAAAAAAAATTGTGTTAGATTATTGAACATTGATTCCATTCCCTCAGCATATTAGTTTCAGATAATGAGATTTCTCTTTGGAAATTTCCAACTTAGAAACTGAAAAACGCGCGTTTCCAACAAATAAAAATCTGGCTTTAAAACTATGATGCTGCTACATTCAAATATTTCTAGGATTTGGACAAGTCTTCATACTAGAGATGATATGGTGAAAAAACCGTTTGGCATTTTCTGCCACGTCAAATTACAAAAATTTGATTTATTAGTCAGCCAATAAACATTGAGAAAATGCGGAATATTTAATTGATGCGAGCCAAAATGTTCTAGATAGATTTACAATTCGGCTCAAAACATTCATCTCATTAAGAAGGTAGATTAAAAACCAATAAAGTTAAGTTCTACAAAACCAACACTACCAATCAGCTAGACATTCTAATCACTGAGAAAAGACAATTACACAATGTTGCAGTAAATATGTACATTGGTATCCTACTTGACAGCAATCTTGAGTTTACAACAACATGTTGAGTCTGTGGAGAGAAATAAACCATTTTCTCTTCTTTATTCTACCGATTGCGTAACTGTATAAGCACAAGGCAGCTGTTAACAAATTATAAAACATATGTGCAGCCAGTTGCTCAGTATGGAGTTCTAAAAAAAGTATGTGCAAAATAAAAAAAATTGGAAACCACTGAACGTAATGTAAAAAAAACTGCAAGAAATTTCACTTTCAAAATCAATTTTCAACCCATGTCAACAACCAGGAAAAAAACTCTCATTTACAATATAACAATGCTATACTTCTACGAGACTTTTGAAAACAGTTACAAAAATATTAAGAAGCAAAATCATCGTTTCATGCCTTAAAAATTTAGTCTCCAAAAATGGTATTCTTAAAACCACGAACAGTCGAAAGATTTCTTAGAAAATTTGCCTACTCAAAATTAAATACAAAAGTTTTCCTTTGATGGCAGATGTTAAATTGCTTACTATTGCATTTTCTGATCTTTGTAAATGACATTCTTACAAAATCAAAGTCTCAAGTTTGAGATTTGTGTCATGAATATTTTTGATAATTACATCATAGTCAATTGCGAGTAAATAGCTAAGTTTACTAAACAAGAGACCGAATGTTGAAATCAAACTTAATTAAAGCTCTTTTTGTTGAAATTTTAGTTTTTCCTGTTTCTCTTATCGGCAACTACTCATTTCTCTTCCGCATGAGACACTTGACAACAGGCGTTCATGGTCTCTTAATAATAGAGCTCCTCCAGAGTGATATCTATTTCGTCTCGATAATATACATATCGTAAATTTACAGATAATTAAGGTATTTTTTCTTTTTGATCTCTGAAAACAATTCATTCTTCCTAATATTATCTTGCCAGATTGGGAAAAGGTAAAGTATACCGTGAATGGTGTCGTGTTAAGAAGCAGCAGAAGTGTCAAAAAAATAAAATTTGAAAACTAATCTGATAGGCTGAGAAACTGCCAGCATTGAAATATTATGAGCTCGTTTAGCCGACATTAAAAATAGTCTAAGTTTAGAAAGAATGTTCAATTCATTTGACCACACCTCTCGGACCTTAATGTTCGTTCCAACTTGCTTTCAATCTGGCTAGATTTCGAAGCATAATTTGAAGTATCCCACACATATCTTATGAAATGGAAATTATGGTGAGCGAGTTTTAGAACTTTTGCCCTTTTCACTAGTGTCAAGTTCAATGTTGGTAACATGTGCAGAACTTCATATTAATTATTTTTCCTTGATCACAGATGCTTACAAATTAAAGTGGGGCCGACCATATAATGAAGCTGAGCTGTTCACACAGCAAAGAAAAACGAAGAAATGTTCGAATCTTTTCACATTGTGAAAACAGCTACTCAGAAAATAATACATAGCATATTAAAAATGCATTATCTGGTCTATTTGTAAGAATTACATTGTTAAAAAGTTCTTTCGTTTATATTACACAAACGCTCAGTGAATGCTATATTACATCATCAATTCATTGTTCTACAAAAATGGCTCAAAATATTACAGACTCAATACTTCGGAAAGATCCTTTACTAATTGCAATAGATGAAATAAGAGTTTCACGCTCGGAGGAAAAGGGGGAAAAGCTGATTGGAATGAAGGGGAGAGAAAAAATTGTGGAAAAACAGGATGAGGAGAATTATTTGACAGCTGTTTACCACTACGAGAAAGCTGTCAATTTTATCAGACTAGCTTATCCAAGAATACAATTAAGTGAGAAAGTTTTCCAAAATTTTCTGGTGTTTTTTCAAACTTTTCTATTTTCTGTTTGAGGTTTCTTTCTCTTTCAAAATAAATCCAGAAAAAAACAATTCACGTGTTAAGTTCCATAGAAATTTTCCTGTTT
>NW_027450685.1:0-36267 GCF_964194025.1 Convolutriloba macropyga | reverse complement strand
CATACTACATAAATACTACATATATACATACATTTTACATATATACATAAATACTACGTATATACATACATACATACATACATACATACATATATACATGTGTACATATATACATACTTGCGTACTTACGTACCTACATACATGCATACATACGTTAATTCATTCATGCATTCATTCGTTTATTCATTCATTCACCTTGATTAAATTCTGATTAAGTTTTTCAAGTCATATGATGATAACTTGCGAAGAATTGGTAATTGTGGACGGACAAGTAGTGCGTCAAATCTTAAGCAAATTCGATGTAGTTCCTCAAACAATGCTTCCGTTGAGCAGTTTTGAAGAGTATGAGAAACGTTTGAAAGCAGACAGACGACTTTTTAAAGCATACTCGTCTTTAAAAGAACTCTATGAGGCCTCTATTGAGATGGGTTTCAAAATCTTGCCAGACAGTTTCGGGGGCTTTGGCCTCTTCAATCATACAGAAAAGACCTTGAAGCCTTCGCTGGAACCCCTAAGATCTTTTCCTGTTGGACCTATTGAAAGTGTTCCTCAGGAATTCCAAAACGAAATGTCTGATTTGTGGGTCATGCGCGGCGAGTTGGAAAGGGATGAACTAGTGCTATTGGGTCCATTTCGTTTTGCCAACCACTCCTGCTCCCCAAACACCAAATTTTTTATGGGATACACAAGCTCTTTCTTCCCCCAAAATAGATGCATTTTTCTCCGAGTTATCAATTCTATAGAAGTTGGAGAAGAAATCACAGTGAGCTACGGTAACAACTACTTTAAAGATAGTCGGTTGAAATGTAGATGTCCGCACAAAGAGAAGCCTGAATCATATAATGAAATCTTGCCTTCCACGACACCCCGAGAACAACGCCTGGGTGATATTTCGACCCAATCTTTACATGCTTCGGGAAATTCAAGTGAAATATTTCATTCCGGAGAAAGTTTTGGTTCAAATTATGGAGCAAGTCAATCGAGTGTTGGTACGCCTACCGATTTTGGAAGTGCCATAAAAAGAAAATTCCAGAACCAACGGAAGAGGCGCGTGAAAAGAAGTTTGGTGGACAGTTCAAGTAGACACATTCAAACGTACATACACCAAGTTGATTCTGTGCGTTCTTCAGATGTTGAAACTGAGGAGAATAGTACCCATGAGAGCATGCCTGTTTCTGCTGATGACATAAAATCCGATCCATCTTGTGAAGTTGCTTCTTTAAGTGAATCGTCATCGAATCGGCTAGATATGATCTCAGACCACGACAGTGAAGACGTAGTCGACGCGGAAAAAAACTGGTACGACCATAACAAAGATGGTTTTCAATTTTCTTCTCAGCCTCTATTGTGTAATTCAAACGTCACTGTCCATAATGCTGCACTTGGTTCATTTGCAATTTCTGCGCGTTATTGTTTACCAGACGAAGCGCTGTATGACCTTTTAAAATTTCAAAAGATTATACATCCAAATGACCGTCTACCTGCTCCAAATTTTTTGAAACAAGAGACAAAGAAACTGACAGAGCAATACATAAAGCACAGAGAGAACAATGGCAATGGGGAAGTTGTTTAACTAAATTTTTTCGACAAATTGGTGCAGAATGTTCAAAAGTACATTAATGAAATAGTGAAATACGCAGACCCAGAAACAAAAACAGGTCTAAAACTCTCGAGTCTTTTTGAGGAAGGTACAATCCATGTGAAACTTGTAATTAACGTTGACGGAGTTCAGGTTCGAGAATCTAGTGATTGCTCCGCTTACCCTCTCTGGGTTGCTTTGGCTGACCTGCCACCAAAACTCAGATCATCATTCGATAATATTTTCCTCTGTTCTTTGTGGTACGGCAAAGGAGAAATTTCGTGTGATCCCATTTTTGATCACTATGCTTCTGAGATTTCAAAAGTAGAGAAAATTAAATACAATGAACGTTCGTACCAAATCCGCTTCACTACAATTTTCTTGATTGTCGACCTCGTCTGCAAACATGATGTTCTGAAAACTTGGTTAGACTACTTGAGAGCGGAGTCGTTGACGAAAGAAAGGGAAGAAAAGAGAAGGATCCAGAAGTTGACACCTTGGGTGTCAAAGGACGCTCGAAAATTTTCGACATTGTTCTGAACCTTCCATTGACCTGCCCTATAGACACCATGCACCAATGCCTTAAGGGTGTTGCTTACGATGTCATCAAATTTTTCGCTGAACAACTCAGCTCGATTGAAATAGCCGAAATTGACAATGCAACTGGAAAAGTACTTTTACCAAGCGAGTTCATGCGGTCGATCAGATCACTGCGCTCACTTGATCATTTCAAAGCAAATAAATTGAAAACTTTTCTTCTTTATTTCTCGCCCATAGTTTTTCGTAAATTTTTCGAAAGTTCTGTCGCCCGCCAGACTAACATTCAAAATCTTGATTACCTAGCTTTTTCACTACGATCCATGTGCGAGAGTGTGTCACAAGCAAGCCTGTGCGGACATCTTTTAGAAGCCTTTTGCTATAATATGTCGTTTCGCTATCCGCTGGAAAAATTTGATTCTATCAATTATCATTTATTAAGACATCTAGCATGGCAGTGCACTACCTTTGGGCCATTGTGGACTACTTCTGCTACGATGTTTGAGAACGCAAACAACCACCTTATAAGAACTCTGACTGGAACGGTAAATACCTGCACTCTGATTGTCAGTCGCTATATTCGTAATCGACAACTTGGCAGCTTTGAAACGAAAGAAGACAATCTGACATATTTTATTAAAAAACTGAAAAACAAACCTAGCGATTTCAAAGAGGACTTGTGCGTAGAAAGGAATGACGTTTTCAATGAGACCCAAGCTAAGTTCCCAGAAGCTCGTTTATTCGGCAGATTTCTAGGGCTGTTCCATCTTGACAGCCAGAGTTATACGAGATCAAACGCTAACAGTTTTGTCGCAATTTGTGAGGATGGTGAGTTTAAGGTGGGTCAGATTCTACAGTTCGTAGATCGAAGTTCAGCGATCTTCTGTTTAGTACAGCTGTACGAGATAATTGAAACAGTCGTTATTGATCTCAGGTCGACAGAATTTGAAAAGGAATCAGGTGTCCTTGAGCCTCTTGCATATCGTGTTACAGAATTGCCTGATATTCAGCTTCTGAGAGTGGATTCAGTTCAAAATAAGCTTATCAAGTTTTTCTTCTTGGGCGATCTTTACTTTATCAACATGCTAAAACATTTCGAGCACGATGAGATTTGAAGGACCGTTTAGTTCTTAAAGTTTAATTTTTACTTGTTCTGATAGTTTAGTGCAGATTTGCCTACTTGCGTAGGTTTCTGATAGCAAGGGAACTAAATCAATACTTTGTTTAAGTGGAGCTTCTGAGTGAATTTAGTGGTTTCTGAAATTTATTTTCTCAAGAATACATATATACATTCATTACAGATACATACATACATACATATATACATACATCCATACATACATACATACATACATACATACATACATATATACATACATACATACATACATACATACATACATACATACATAAATACATATCGAAACATAGATACATATATACATATGGCTTCGAATTTTTATTACTTGTTGTGCTTTTAACTTTGTTACTTGTTTAAATTATTTTAATAATAATTAAAAACTTTAATAATGTTGAAGCACGCAATAAACGTTAGCGGGTGTTTCTGCCCGCTTCGACCGCAGATTTAAAACTTTAAATTTGAAATTGCGGGACGTTAGCGGGTGTTTCTGTCCGCTTCGAATTTTTATTACTTGTTGTGCTTTTAACTTTGCTACTTGTTTAAATTATTTTAATAATACTTAAAAACTTTAATAATGTTGAAGCACGCAATAAACGTTAGGGGGTGTTTCTGCCCGCTCCGACCGCAGATTTAAAACCTTAAATTTGAAGTTGCGGGATGTTAGCGGGTGTTTCTGTCAGCTTCGAATTTTTATTACTTGTTCTGCTTTTATTTTTGTTACTTGTTTAAGTTACTTTTGATAACACTTAAAAATTTTAATGATGTTGAAGTACGTAATAAACGTTAGCGGGTGTTTCTGCCCGCTTCTATCGCGGATTTAAAACTTTAAATTTGAAATTCCGGGACGTTAGCGGGTGTTTCTGTCCGCTTCGAATTTTTCTTACTAGTTCCGCTTTTAACTTTGTTACTTGTTTAAGTTAATTTTAATATTACTTAATAACTTTAATAATGTTCAAGTACGCAATAAACGTTAGAGGGTGTTTCTGCCCGCTTCGACCGCGGATTTAAATCTTTAAATTTGAAATTCCGGGACTTCAGCGGGTGTTTCTGCACGCTTCGAAGTTTAATTAGATAATAGAAAATTTTATGTTAGATTTGGAGAGTGCTCTTTGAGCCCTGATTTGTATCTAGTGCTCTCCTCGTTTCTCCTATAACCTCTGAACAAAAAATAGTATCTATTTGTTTAGATTTGGAGAGTTTTGGAGCCTGGTTTTGTATCTAGTGCTATGCTTATCTTTCCTATAACCTTCAAAAAAAAGAAACATCTGTTTGTTTACATTTGGAGAGAGTTCCTTGAGCCTGGTTGTGTACCTGGTGCTGTGTTCAATTCTCCTATATCTTTTTTTAACTCCACCACTGCCGGTCCCAAGTCCGGAATGAAAAAAGAGGAGGGTAACATGAACAGAACATACTGGAAAGAATTCGAAAAGTTGAAGTTAAATTTAACTATAGAGACTTTTTCCGACAATTTTTATATTGCTTCAATATAATATTGCTTCAAACATTTTTTCATAAATCAAATATGTCCATATTGCTTGATATATATTGCTTCATACGTAAATTTCCGATTAATTCGAATAATTAATTTTAAATAATTTTTAAAAATAAGTCTTTTTTATCGGGTCAAGGAGTTGTCCAAATCAAACCAAACTTGGTATGGAATATCCCCTGTATATATAGGGTCTGAAACAAAAAGATATTTTGCTATAGCTTGCCTAGGAAAAAAGTTAGTTTTTCATACGGAATTTTTGACTTATTCGCTTATTCTATTTTCAAAAATATAGAAATTTCATCGGGTCAAGGAGTTGTTCAAAGTGAACCAAATTGATATCCCAGACTACAGGTACTATTTAGGTTGTTATGCAAAAAGAATGGTCAGCCTAACTTTCCTAGAAAAAATTTAGTTTTTCATACGGAAACTTGCTATTATTTCGTTTCAATTGCAATTATTTAATTTTAAAAATAGGTCTATTTCGTCAGATCAAGGAGTTGTCCAAATCAAACCAAACTTGGTATGGAGTATCCCCTGTATTTATAGAGTCTGAAACGAAAAGAGTTTTTGCTATAGCTTGCCTAGGAAAAAAGTTGGTTTTTCATACGGAAGTTTTGACTTATTCGCTTATTCTATTTTCAAAAATATAGAAAAATCATCGGGTCAAGGAGTTGTTCAAAGTGAACCAAATTGATATCCCAGACGGCCAGTAATATTTAGGTTGTAATGCAAAAAGAATGGTCCGGCCTAACTCTCCTAGAAAAAAAAATTAGTTTTTCATACGGAAAGTTGCGATTATTTCGTTTAAATTGCAATTATTGAATTTTGAAAATAGGTCTTTTTCGTCGGATCAAGGAGTTGTCCAAATGGAACCAAATTCGGTATGGAGTATGCCCAGTGTATGTAGAGTCTAAAACAAAAAGAATTTTTGTCATAGCTTGCCTAGGAAAAAAGTTCGTAGTTCAATCGGAAATATCGACTTATTCGCTTATTCTATTTTCAAAAATATAGAAATTTTATCGGATCATGGAGTTGTTTAAATTAAACCAAAATGATATCCCAGACTACCAGCACTATTTAGGTTGTAATGCGAAAAGAATGGTCCGCCTAATTTTCCTAGAAAAAAAGTTAGTTTTTCATACGGAAAGTTGCGATTATTTCGTTTAAATTGCAATTATTGAATTTCAAAAATAGGTCTATTTTGTCGGGTCGAGGAGTTGTCCAAATCGAGCCAAATTTGGCATGTAGTATCTCTTGTGTACCTAGAGTCTAAAACAAAAAGAAATTTCGCCATAGCTTGCCTAGGAAAAAAGTTAATTTTGCATACGGAAATTATTTGCGAATTTCGCGATTAGCGAATTTTAACTATAGTTATTTTTGATAGGGTCATAGAGTTGTCCAAAGTGAACCAAACTCGGTATGGAGTTTCGTATGTGTACCTAGAGTGTAAACCAAAAAGATTTTTTGCTATAGCTTGCCTAGGAAAAAAGTTAGTTTTTCATACGGAAATTTGCGATTTATTCAAATCATTAATTTTGATATATAGTATTTTTCATTGGGTCAAGGAGTTGTTCAAATCGAACAAAACTCGGTATGGAGAATCTCATAGGTACCTAAAGTGTAAACCAAAAAGATTTTTTGCTATAGCTTGCCTAGGAAAAAAGTTAGTTTTTCATACGGAAATTTGCGATTTATTCAAATCATTAATTTTGATATATAGTATTTTTCATTGGGTCAAGGAGTTGTTCAAATCGAACCAAACTCGGTATAGAGAATCTCATAGGTACTTAGATTGTAAACCAAAAAGATTTTTTGCTATAGCTTGCCTAGGAAAAAAGTTAGCTTTTCATACGGAAATTTGCGAATTTCGCGATTAGCGAATTTTAATTATAGTTATTTTTGATAGGGTCATAGAGTTGTCCAAATTGAACCAAACTTGGTATCGATTATCCCAATGGTATATAAACTCTAGTGGAAAAAAAATTTCTGGCATTGCTTGCCTCTGGAAAAAGTTACTTCTTTCTTTATTTTATTTTATCTAATATATTTTTTAATTTATTATGTTTTTGTTATTGTTTCCGACAGTTCTCAGCTATTTTATTGTTTGCTTTTGTTTTGTTTTGTTTTGTCTTGTTTTGTTTTGGAGATAGAGTTTAGGCCTGGTTTTTTGCCAGTGCTTTGCTCAAAAATCTCCTATAGTTGAATGTTCATAACTCCGCCGTAGCCGGTCCCCAGCCCGGTTGAGATAAGGAGGAGGGAAACACACCCAAATCATAATGGAAAAATCTCAAGAGTTGATTTTTTTTAAATCAAATTGAGATATTTCCGACACTGCTGTAGCTAAATATATTTATAGACTCATTTAGTGCATCGCGTGCTTTCTAGACGGTTTACGGGCCGAGGATTTTGCCGAAAAATAACGGGGAAAAGAGTGTAAAGAGTGTAAAAAAATAATATTTTTACACCATTAGTGCCCCCCTTATTAAGGGTGGAATTGCATATTAAAGTGTAATTTACGGGTGTAAATTATAGAAAAAGAGTGTAAAAAGAGTGTAAAAATAATATTTTTACACCGTTAGTGCCCCCCTTATTAGGGTGGAATTGCATATTAAAGTGTGATTTACGGGTGTAAACTTTAGAAAAAGAGTGTAATGAAGAGTGTAAAAATAAGTTTTAACGGTGTAATCTAAAGAGTGTAAAAATAAGCTATTCCACTCTTTTTCCACCGTTAAATCTTAAAATTACACCACTAAAATTACACTTTAATATGCAATTCCACCCTTAAAGGGGGGCACTAACGGTGTAAAAATATTATTTTTACACTCTTTACACTCTTTCCCCCGTTATTTTTGGGCAAAATCCTCGGCCCGGGATCCACTTTACATAAAGTCTGCATCAGCCAGACAAACCGATTCACTTTGGCTCTTTGCGCTAATGAAGGGAGTATAAGCACTTTATTTTTAGAAAGCGTTCACCACCACGAATGATACTTGAATTTAGGGCCTAAATAATTTAAAAATCACTGATTAAGAAATCTAATGTATGATGATACAGTGTTAGAAGAGCCGGCAAACACGCAGGAGATCAGTGGTTCAAGTCTCATAGACGGTGCTCTGACGGCTAACACTATGCAAGAGCAACGCATCAGGAACTCTAATCTGATGTAAGGAGATAGAAACGCTTAGAAACACCAAAAGATGCAACAAGTTCATCAACATGTAAGATGCGTGATGTTAGAGTCTAATTTAATGAAGAAAACTTTCTTGTAGAATTATTTTCAAACCCGGGCCGAGGAATTTGGTCAAAATTATGTAAGATCAGCGGCAACTAGCGTTGACAAGTCGGAAAATTCACCGCAATTTTCTTACATAATTTTGCGTTGAATGCGTTGAATTTGAAGACAAAAATTCAACGCATTCAACGCAAAATTATGTAAGAAATGGCGGTGAATTTTCCAACTTGTCAACGCTAGTTGCCGCTGATCTTACATATTTAGCGTTGAATTTAGCGTAGATCTTACATATTTAGCGTAGAATTTAGCGTAGATCTTACATAATTAGCGTTGAATTTAGCGTAGATCTTACAAATTTTTGCGTTGAATTTAGCGTTGATCTTACATATTTAGCGTAGAATTTAGCGTAGATCTTACATAATTAGCGTTGAATTTAGCGTAGATCTTACATATTTTTGCATTGAATTTAGCGTTGATCTTACAAAAAATCAACGCGTAGAACTCTGGGTATGGGATTCGAACCAATGACCTCCTGTTTACGTGTCGCCTCTTCTACCATTGCGCCACCGTACCTTGGTTTCCTTAAGAGCCGCAATCCTTATAAAGCGTAGATCTTACATATTTTGCGTTGAAATTAGCGTAGATCTTACATATTTTGCGTTGATTTTAGCGTAGATCTTACATATATTGCATTGAATTAAGCGTAGAACTTGCATATATTTCGTTGAATTTAGCCTATAAAAGAGCACTAAAAAAGTTTTTTTTGACTTCTTGTTTCTCACCTTAGGAGTATAGGGTTCGAAATAGTGAAAAAATTAATTTTTCGAAAAAAAAACTTGAAAAAATTTTGAAATCGTAAAATGGTCTGAAACGGATTTTGCACTTTGAAAGAGCACTAAAAAGTGATTTTTCTCACCTGTGCAGAATAGGGTCGAAACACGAAACAGTTAAAAAATTGACGTTTTGAAAAAAAAACTTGAAAAATTTGAAATCGTAGAAAGCTCTCAATGGAATTTTTCACTATAAAAGAGCATTAAAAATGATTTTTCTCTGACTTCACGTTTCTCACCTTTTCAGCATAGGGGTCGAAACAGTAAAAAAATTGATTTTTCGAAAAAAAAAATTGAAAAAGTTTTGAAATCGTAAAATGGTCTGAAACGGATTTTGCACTTTGAAAGAGCACTAAAAAGTGATTTTTCTCACCTGTGCAGAATAGGGTCGAAACACGAAACAGTTAAAAAATTGACGTTTTGAAAAAAAAACTTGAAAAATTTGAAATCGTAGAAAGCTCTCAATGGAATTTTTCACTATAAAAGAGCATTAAAAATGATTTTTCTCTGACTTCACGTTTCTCACCTTTTCAGCATAGGGGTCGAAACAGTAAAAAAATTGATTTTTCGAAAAAAAAAATTGAAAAAGTTTTGAAATCGTAAAATGGTCTGAAACGGATTTTGCACTTTGAAAGAGCACTAAAATATGATTTTTCTCACCTGTGCAGTATAGGGTCGAAACACGAAACAATTAAAAAATTGACTTTTTGAAAAAAAAAACTTGAAGAATTTTGAAATCGTAAAATTATCTCAAATGGATTTTGCACTATAAAAGAGCACAAAAAAGTCATCATAAAGTGGTCTGAAACGGTATTCAAAAAGTTCAACCTTAATTTTGTAAGATCTACGCCAAAACTCTACGCAAAAATATGTAAGATTGGCGTTGAATGCGTTGAATTTATGTAAAATCTACGCTAAATTCAACGCTAAATATGTAAGATCTACGCTAAAATTCAATCCAAAGTATGTAAGATTGGCGTTGAATGCGTTGAAATTATGTAAGACCTACGCTAAATTCAACGCTAAATATGTAAGATCTACGCTAAAATTCAACGCTAAATATGTAAGATCTACGCCAAAATTCAACGCAAAATTATGTAAGATTGGCGTTGAATGCGTTGAATTTATGTAAGATCTACGCTAAATTCAACGCTAAATATGTAAGATCTACGCTAAAAATCAACGCTAAATATGTAAGATCTACGCCAATTTTCAACGCAAAATATATAAGATTGGCGTGGAATGCGTTGAATTTATGTAAGATGTTCGCTAAATTCAACGCTAAATATATAAGAGCTACGCTAAATTCAACGCTAAATATGTAAGATTTACGCTAAAATTCAACGCTAAATATGTAAGATCTACGACAAAACTCAACGCAAAATTATGTAAGATCTACGCTGAAATTCAACGCTAAATATGTAAGATCTACGCTAAAATTCAACGCTAAATATGTAAGATCTACACCAAAATTCAACGCAAAAATATGTAAGATTGGCGTTGAATGCGTTGAATTTATGTAAGATCTACGCTAAATTCAACGCTAAATATGTAATATCTACGCTAAAAATCAACGCTAAATATGAAAGATCTACGCCAAATTTCAACGCAAAATATGTAAGATTGGCGTTGAATGCGTTGAGTTTATGTAAGATCTACGCTAAATTCAACGCTAAATATGTAAGATCTAGGCTAAAATTCAACGCTAAATATGTAAGATCTACGCCAAAATTCAACGCAAAATTATGTAAGATTAGCGTTGAATGCGTTGAATTTATGTGAGATCTACGCTAAATTCAACGCTAAATATGTAAGATCTCCGCCAAAATTCAACACAAAATTATGTAAGATTAGCGTTGAATGCGTTGAATTTATGTAAGATTTACGCTAAATTCAACGCTAAATATGTAAGATCTACGCTAAAATTCAATGCTAAATATGTAAGATCTACGCCAAAACTCAACGCAAAATTATGTAAGATTAGCGTTGAATGCGTTGAATTTATGTAAGATCTACGCTAAAATTCAACGCCAAATATGTAAGATCTACGCCAAAATTCAACGCAAAATTATGTAAGATTAGCGTTGAATGCGTTGAATTTATGTAAGATCTACGCTAAATTCAACGCTAAATATGTAAGATCTACGCTAAAATTAAACGCTAAATATGTAAGATCTACGCCAAAGTTCAACGCAAAATTATGTAAGATTGGCGTTGAATGCGTTGAATTTATGTAAGATCTACGCTAAATTCAACGCTAAATATGTAAGATCTACGCTGAAATTCAACGCTAAATATGTAAGATCTACGCCAAAATTCAACGCAAAATTATGTAAGATTAGCGTTGAATGCGTTGAATTTATGTAAGAGCTACGCTAAATTCAACGCTAAATATGTAAGATCTACGCTAAAATTAAACGCTAAATATGTAAGATCTACGCCAAAATTCAACGCAAAATTATGTAAGATTGGCGTTGAATGCGTTGAATTTATGTAAGATCTACGCTAAATTCAACGCTAAATATGTAAGATCTACGCTGAAATTCAACGCTAAATATGTAAGATCTACGCCAAATTCAACGCAAATTTATGTAAGATTAGCGTTCAAAGCGTTGAGTTTATGTAAGATCTACGCTAAATTCAACGCTAAATATGTAAGATCTACGCTAAAATTAAACGCTAAATATGTAAGATCTACGCCAAAATTCAATGCAAAATTATGTAAGATCTACGCCAAAATTCAACGCAAAATTATGTAAGATTAGCGTTGAATGCGTTGAATTTATGTAAGATCTACGCTAAATTCAACGCTAAATATGTAAGATCTACGCTAAAATTAAACGCTAAATATGTAAGATCTACGCCAAAATTCAACGCAAAATTATGTAAGATTGGCGTTGAATGCGTTGAATTTATGTAAGATCTACGCTAAATTCAACGCTAAATATGTAAGATCTACGCTGAAATTCAAGGCTAAATATGTAAGATCTACGCCAAATTCAACGCAAATTTATGTAAGATTAGCGTTGAATGCGTCGAATTTATGTAAAATCTACGCTAAAATTCAACGCTAAATATGTAAGATCTACGCCAAAATTCAACGCAAAATTATGTAAGATTAGCGTTGAATGCGTTGAATTTATGTAAGATCTACGCTAAATTCAACGCTAAATATGTAAGATCTACGCTAAAATTCAACGCTAAATATGTAAGATCTACGCCAAAATTCAACGCAAAATTATGTAAGATTAGCGTTGAATGCGTTGAATTTATGTAAGATCTACGCTTAAGCGTAGATCTTACATAAATTCTACGCATTCAACGCCAATCTTACATAATTTTGCGATTTTTAGCGTTGACACCTCGACACGGGAAATATAGTGTTTTTGATTTCGTCATAGAGTTGTCCAAATTGAACCAAACTTGACGTAGATTATATCCTATATAAGTAAAGGGTAGGACAGAAAGAATTTTTGCTATAGCTTAGCTAGGAAAGAAGTTAGTCTTTCATACGGATTTCATACGGAACTTTTTGAATTTCGCCAATGAAAGGTTAAAAAAAAGGTCTTTTTGATCTTTGATCGGGTCAAGGCGTTGTCCAAATCAAACTAAACTCAGTATGAAGTATTCTCTGTGTAGGTAGTGTGTAGGATGAAAGCATATTTTTCTATAGCTTGCCTAAAAAAAAGTTACGTTTTCATATGGAAATTTGCAAATTTTGCGAATAACGACTTTGAAAAATAGGTCTTGTGCAAATCGGACCAAACTTGGCAGAGAGTGTCTCCATGTTACCTGGATCCTAAAACGAAAAGAATTTTTTCTCTGGATTGCCCCTGGAAAAAGTTACATTTTCGAACAAAAAATTTCGATTGTTTCGAATAAATATTTATAATAATAGGTATTTTTCGTATGATCAAAAACTTCTTCAAATTGGACCAAACTCGGCATGGAGTGTTCCATGAGTGACTAGAGTCTAAGGCAAAGGAATTTTTGTTATAGCTTGCCTAGAAAAAAAGTAAAGTTTTCGTACGTAAGTTTGCGATTAATTCGAATAATTAATTGTGAAGAATTTTCAAAAATAGATCATTTTGATAAGGTTACAAAGTTGTCCAAAGTGAACCAAACTCGTTGTGGAGTATCTCCAGGGTAGGTAGATTCTGAGACAAAAAGAATTTTTGGTTTAGCTTGTCTCTGGGGAAAGTTAGTTTTTCGTACGTAAATTTGCTATTAATTCGAATAATAAATTTTAAATTCTTAGTCTTTTTGATTAGGTCGTAGAGTTGTCCAATTCAAACCAAACTTCGTGTGCAAGATGCCCAGTATATCACCAGTGCAGTTAAAGTGTAAAACATAAAAAATGGAATAGCTTGTCTAGGAAAAAGGTTCGTTTTTCATACGAAATTTTCGAATTTCGCAATTAGCGAATTTCAAAAAAAAAGTATTTTTCATCGGGTCAAACAGTTGTCCAAATTGAATCAAACTTGGTATGGGGTATTCCACGTGTACTTAGAGTGTTGAACAGAAAGAATTTTTGGTATAGCTTGCCTATGAAAAAAGTTGGGTTTTCGTACGGAAATTTGCGATTAATTCAAATATTTAATTTTGAAATACAGAATTTTTGAAAGAGTTATAGAGTTGTCCAAAATAAACCAAACCTGCAATGGAGTATCCCCTGTGTACCTAGAGTGTTGTACAGAAGGAATTTCGGTATAGCTTGACTAGGAAAAAAAGTTGGGATTACAATTTACCGTACAAGACGCTAAAGTTTGAAGTCTCAATGTTTTCGATAATGTTTACTTTTTCTCTTTTTTGGCGCAAAACACAAACATACTAGCCCGACCAGTCCTTAATCTGCAAAAGATTTGGTCAGAATAGGTGTTTTGGAAAAAATGTTGTATTTCTGATGGAAAACGCAATTTCCCGTATAAGACTCTAAGACTTGAAGTCTCAACATTTTCGTTAATGTTTGCTTATTTAATAGCCGCGAAGCGATAGCGGCTATTTTTGGGGACATCGTGTTTTTTTTAATTCGTCGTCTCCATCGATGATTCTTACGACCTGACTTCTTGGAATTGACTTTTTCAGTAACTTCTATTGCTTTGCAGTTAAAACTTGTGTGCGTGGCTTCCTTTCTGCTTTCAGGCCAATTGCGTGACTTACCTCACTCAAAAAAATGACTTCTGAATCACTAATGGAACTTGAAAAACTATGAAAATTCTATTTAAAGATCAATAGTGTGAATCTAAGTAGTGCCAAATTTATACGCCCTAATTCTTGAACATTAGCATTGAGTTTTTGATTTTGAATATCAGTTTTGAAAAAGCTGTCTGAGCACTTTTTCCCTATAGACCGTGTGTGTCATAAAATTGACAGTCCGAATCTATCCCTAGTGATATATTAAAGGACTGGTGGTCGATCTGTCTCTTATTTCTTCGGTTGTTTCAGTTCATGGAAGGCCATAAGCGTCTATCGCGGCTCTTTTCCGGCAAACTGCCGGCTATGCTCTCTTTTTTGGCGCAAAACACAAACATAATAGTCCAACCAGTTCTGAATCTGCAAAAAATTGGTCAGAATTAGTGTTTTGGAAGGAAAGTTGGATTTGAGCAGGATTACAATGAAGTTGCCGTATAAACGATTTCTTGCATTTTCTCGGTTTTTGACAAAAAATTTAAACATACTGGTCCAACCATTTCTGAATCGGCAAATGAATTGGTCAGAACAAGTGTTTTGGAAGAAAAGTTGTGTTTGTGGTGGAAATTACAATTTGCGTTAGAATAAGACAGTATAAGACGTTAAAATTTGAAGTCTCAACATTTTCGTAAATAATTGCTTTTTCTCGCTTTTTGGCGCATAACACAAACATACTAGTCCAACCAGTCCTTAATCTGCAAAAAACTGATCAGAATAGGTGTTTTGGAAGAAATGTTGTATTTCTGATGGAAATCGCAATTTCCCGTATAAGACTTAAGATTTGAAGTCTCAACATTTTCGTTAATGTTTGCTTTTTTAATAGCCGCGAAGCGATAGCGGCTATTTTTGCGGACATCGTGTTTTTTTTTTAATTCGTCCTCTCCATCGATGATTCTTACGACCTGACTTCTTGGAATTGACTTTTTCAGTAACTTCTATTGCTTTGCAGTTAAAATTTGTGTGCGTGGCGTCATTTCTGCTTTCAGGCCAAGTGCGTGACTTACATCACTCAAAAAAATGACTTCTGAAATCACTAATGGAACTTGAAATATTATGAAAATTCTATTTAAAGATCAATAGTGTGAATCTTAGTAGTGCCAAACTTATACACCCTAATTCTTGAACATTAGCATTGAGTTTTTGCTTTCGAATATTAATTTTGAAAAAGCTGTCTGAGCACTTTTTCCTTATAGACCGTGTGTGTCATAAAATTGACAGTGCGAATCTATCCCTAGTGATCTATTAAAGGACTGCTGGTCGATCTATCTCTTATTTCTTTGGTTGTTTCAGTTCATGGAAGGCCACAAGCGTCTATCGCGGCTCTTTTCCGGCAAACTGCCGGCTATGCTCTCTTTTTTGGCGCAAAACAAAAACATATTATTCCAACCAGTTCTGAATCTGCAAAAAATTGGTCAGAATTAGTGTTTTGGAAGGAAAGTTGGATTTGTGCAGGATTACAATGAAGTTGCCGTATAAACGCTTTGCTTTTTTTTATTTTCTCGGTTTTTGACAAAAAACTTAAACATACTGGTCCAACCATTTCTGAATCGGCAAATGAATTGGTCAGAATAAGTGTTTTGGAAGAAAAGTTGTGTTTGTGGTGGAAATTACAATTTGCGTTAGAATAAGACATTATAAGACGTTAAAATTTGAAGTCTCAACATTTTCGTAAATAATTGCTTTTTCTCGCTTTTTGGCGCAAAACACAAACATACTAGTCCAACCAGTCCTTATTCTGCAAACGAGTTGGTCAGAATATGAGTTTTGGAAGAAAAGTGGGATTTGTGGTAGAAATGTTTTTGTCGTATAATTGATATTTGTAAGAATTGTATAGTTTCGTAGCCTCTGAAAAAGATTACAACGAGTCAAAAGAAGTTGAACTGCTTCCAGATTCTTGGTGAGGAAGGCCCGCCTAAATGATTTTACATAGAACTAATGAATGAAAGTTAATTCATAGTTGAATTAATAAAAGTTAATTGAGCTTTTGCCGTATAAGACGCTAAAATTTGAAGTCTCAATGTTTTCGTTAATTTTTGCTTTTTCTCGGTTTCTTGCGCAAAACTCAAACAAACTAGTCCAACCAATCCCTAATCTGCAAAAGAATTGGTCAGAATATGATTTCTGGAAGAAAATTGGGATTTGTGGTGGAAATTGATATTTGCCGTATAAGACGCCAAAAATTTAATGTCTCAATGTTATATCGCCACTGTTTACATAGTAGCAGAGCGATAAACTTGTGGTCTAATAATGAAGTGTTTTCCAAATGTCGAACGTGCATTAAAATTTATTACAATGGCAGTTTATTTAAGTGCTATTATCACAAACAGGTGTTGATTAATTATTTTTTTTCAAATATAGCTTTCTTGAAAACGTCATCAAAAAGTTGTTCAGATCGAATCATTGCTGGTGTGCAAATCCAACTCTCTTTGAACACCTTGTGATGTAATATGAATCGTTGATTCAAACATGATTTTAGACAATCAAGATTTTAATTTATAGATCAAATTGGAAGATTAAACTGACAAAAGTTTTGGTGAGAATAGGAAACCACAAAGAAAGAGAGGAAAGAGAAGTGAATCAGCAATCATTAAGAGAAAGCAGAAGTACGTAGAAAAACAAATGGGATCACTTCGTAAAGAAAACAAGATGCTAGTCAATGATCTACAGCAGAAAACCGTTGAGTTGGCTGAAACCAGGAAGAGACTTCTAGATTGTCAGTGTTGGCGCCACTTCAAATCAGCTAGAGAAGCCATCAGACAGCAAGAAGTAACTTTTGAAACTGAAAAAACTTAGAATTTGTCAAAACTCAAAAAAGGTCAAAAATGAAAAATTTTACAAGTTGGGACCGAAAATCTGTACACCCCCCCCCCGATTTTGGGAAGGCAAAACCCGAGCAACCCGAGGTTATGGCAGACGGTTAGGGTTACCTCTAAGCTATTCATTGACCCAACGAACGTTATTCCATCAGACCGTACATTCGAGGCATTTAGAGCTACAAAATAACCATCCATGCTTATGTCAACAAAAGTATATATTGCAGTAATTTGACATTTACTATGTAAACAATGACCTAAATCATTTTCTTGATTAACCAATCAGAAATAAGTAGCGATGATGTTATAAATGATAAATATTTGATTATTTACTTTAACCCAATTGTTTAATTAGTCAAACCGTTTTGTATTTAGAACCATTAGAAACTGTTACCAAGAGCAGTTGGCTCTCAGATAGACAAAAATTTGAATCTTTAACAACTTCAGTCTTTTTGCTAAGTTTTGCTAGATCTTAAGATCAAAGAAAATTTGCGAAGATCAAAGAAACTTTGCTAAGTTTTGCTAGAACTTAAGAGCAAATAAAGAAACAGAGCAACGACTGCGAGAACGCCAGTTGGAGTTAGAGCAGGAGCGTGAAGAAATAGAACTCCGTCGCCAGCAACAAGAGTTACAACAACAACAACAACAAGAACAAGAGTTAGGTCTAAAGATGCAACAACAAGAAGATGAACTGCGTCTTCAACAGCATGAGCGAGCACTTGAAAACGAATGAAAGAAAGCAGAGGAAGAAGAAGAAAGACGTATGAAACTTGAGCTGACCAAAGGAAGCTCAAGAGCATCTGGATCAGTGGCAGATGAGATAAAAAGTGTTGGATCAAAACGAAATCACGAAAAAACAGCCGGGTGGGTAGAATCAGGGGGGCTCAACAGTCTGTCCCACAATGGCCACTATCTTCAAATGTTGTTATCGACCCCCCAACGAATGTCACACAGGACAGAGTTGACAAACGTTTCAGCACCTACCCGAAAACTACCTCACTGTTCCAACCGGGTGAAGGACTTTTTTCAACGCAACTGACAGAACCGAGCATTCTCAAGAAACCAGAAATCCGTAAACCGATTATAGTAACGGACCCACCAGCACCGCCGTTTACAAGGACGACGTTTCAGCAGCAGGGAACGTCAGCAGTTCAAACTAGAAGCAGGAGTCAGAGTCCCATAAACAATCTTCGAAACAGGTCTGCCGAGAGCAGAAACAGGAGCACAATGAATCACACCACTCCCCAAGTAATCTACCAACCAGTACCAAGCAGTGGTGCCAGTGGCTTGCCAAAACTAAAACTGACTGAGTCTCAGGAGACCCACTGGAGTGGCCAGAGTGGTCAGGTCTTTTTGATGTTGTTGTTCATCAAAAGCCAATCAGCGATACAGAAAAGATGCAATACCTCGAGACTAGTCTCACGGGTCAAGCAAAAGCAGCAATATCGGGAATGGGATTCAGCTCACAATCATACTATCATGCTTGGGATATACTCTGTGAGAAGTATGGCAGATCAGATTTCATAGTCAACGCCCAATTCAAGAAAATACATACTCATCCTCCAGTTCGGCATGACGATTCTACGAGCATCGTCAAATTCGCAAATGTGGTTACAAATGTGGTAAACACTTTGACACAACTTGGATACACATCAGACCTAGAAGCAGAAGCAGGGCTAACTTCAACAACTAAAAAACTTTCTCCGCAACTGAGTGAACAGTGGTTGCAGTACATGCAAGATCGTCGACTACTGAGAGGCAACCTGACTGTTTTCAAAGAGTGGCTTGCCTCCAAAGCTGCAATTCATGAGAACTTGTTAGCACAGACAAACTCGTTGTTTGACAGAAACAAATTTCAAAGCCGTGATAAACCGAAGACGAGTACCTTTGCTTCAAACGCTGAAAGGTCAAGCAAACCCAAGAATTTCGAATGTCCCTTCAAAGACGGGCAACATCCTTTTTGGACGTGTGAAAAGTTTAAATCACTGAAAGTAAATGAACGACGAGACCATCTCCAGAAGTTCCGACTGTGTTTCAATTATTTGAAACCAGGTCACATGTCGAAGGACTGCAGAAGCAGAACCTGCAGCGTACCCAGCTGTGGAAGGCGGCACAAAGGGCTTTTGCTCAGAGAACTACCGAAGAAGGAAACTACAAACAATGTCTCAGATGCTACAACGGCAGTAGCAACTAACATCACCCAAGGAGGACTTCCAGTGGTACTAATCAAGCTGACAAGCAGAGCCTTAAGCCTAAATGTACTAGCGATGTGTGATTCGGGATCCTCAATCTCATTTGTGGACAAATCAGTGGTGTCAAAACTCCAACTCCAAGGCCGAAAAGCAGCTCTATCAGTAGCAGGGATCTATGGATCACAGGATGTAAAGACTGAAATAGTGCCGATAGCTGTTTCAGCGCATGAGAAGTCTCGACCATTGACAACAGTGCAGTTCTACGTACACGAAAAACTGAAATTGGCTGACCAGATTGTGGAGCTGCAAGAGTTGAAAGACCGTTACCCACATCTGAGGAACTTGCCAGATCAGAGCTACAATCTAAACGATGTTCAAGTGATTCTTGGACAAGATTGCTACGACATTCATCACCCTTTTGAACTGAATGAAACCAAAGACAAACTGCAATGGTATTTACCACATTTTCCCGTCATAAACCCGCACAAATCCGAAAAAGTCAGAAGAGTGTGCAACGCAGCAGCAAAGTATCAAGGTGTAGCCCTACACGACAAACTTCTACCTGGGCCAGACATGCTGCAGAGTTTGATCGGAATCATATTTCGCTAAAACTGACATATGTAATAGGGAAATGTCGTGTGGCACCCATCAGACATATGACGGTACCGAAATTAGAACTTCAAGCCGCAGTCTACGGAGTTCGTCTCAGAAAGCAGATACTCAATGAACATGATGTCAAACATGATTCTTGGACAAGATTGCTACGACATTCATCACCCTTTTGAATTCAAGAAGTCAGAAGACAAAGCCGCACCATGGGCAGTGAAATCAAAGATTGGTTGGGCTTTAAGTGGACCCCTACCAGCGAAGCAAGCAGCAACTCTTGTGACCACAGCAACATCAATTGCAGACGACAAATTAGCAAACCAGTTGAGTAAGTGGTGGGATATCGAGTCCTACGCTTCAAACTGCGATGTCACCGGACATTCAAAGGAAGAACAACGAGCAATCAAGACGTTGGAACAAACGACCCAATTCAACGGTGAAAGATACGAAGTTTGACTTCTGTGGCGAGAGGATGAAGTGAAGTTACCAAACAAATTCTACTCTGCAATGGGGCAACTCAAGTCCTTAGAACGACGCCTACAGAAGGACGAGGTGCTAAAGAAGCGCTACCAAGAAACCATCGACACAGATGTCAACGCTGGATATATTCGGAAAGTAGATCAAGCTGAACTGAATGAAACCAAAGACAAACTGCAATGGTATTTACCACATCATCCCGTCATAAACCCGCACAAATCCGAAAAAGTCAGAAGAGTGTGCAACGCAGCAGCAAAGTATCAAGGTGTAGCCCTACACGACAACTTCTACCTGGGCCAGACCTGCTGCAGAGTTTGATCGGAATCATATTTCGCTTCCGAGAACACCAAATAGCCTTATCAGCCGATATAGAAGCAATGTTTCTTCAAGTAGCTGTCCCAAAGGATGACAGCCAATGTTTACGATTCCTCTGGAGAGAAGATCCAGAGCGGAGAATGGAAATCTACGAGTACACAGGACACGTTTTTGGGGCGAAAAGCTCGCCGACTTGTGCAAATTACGCCTTGCACCAAGTGGCGAAAGAGAACGCAGTCAACGACGAAAATCTTGTCAAAGCTGTCCAGCGAAACTTCTACATGGACGACTTTCTAAAGTCAGTCAGAACACCTCAAGAAGCTATTGAAATTTATCAGAAAGTCAGAGACATCATCATCAAAGGTGGATTCAAGTTGACGAAAAGGATAACAAGTGACGAAGAAGTCAAGTCACACATTCCAGAGACAGACAGATCAACGAAAGTTGTGAAAACTTTCGAAGCAGAACCACAATCATCCTCAATCCAAGGACTCAACTGGAATGTGGACACAGACAGTCTCATAGTCTGTCGTGGAACTGAGCAAGAAGTTCCAGCAAAAATAACTCAGAGAATTGTCCTATCCTTTGTCTCAGCAGTGTTCGACCCACTTGGGATATGTTCACCATTCACCATACGAATGCAGTTTCTACTCAAAAGCATCTGGGAAGCGATGGGACAAGCATGGGACAAAAAGTGGTCAGCAGAACACTCAAAGCTATTCAGTGATTGGTGCTCTGAGTTGAGAGAAATAAGGACAATGTCAATAAATCGACTTTATTTTGAAAACGAATGCACAAACTTGAGACTACACTTCTTTACAGATGCATCAGAGGAAGCAATGTGCATTGTGGCATATCTGTAAGATGAAGCAACGCTAAAACTGACATATGTAATAGGGAAATGTCGTGTGGCACCCATCAGACATATGACGGTACCGAAATTAGAACTTCAAGCCGCAGTCTACGGAGTTCGTCTCAGAAAGCAGATACTCAATGAACATGATGTCAAAATTGACAAAATCTATCATTGGAACGACTCATCAACAGTGTTACAGTGGCTAGAGGCAGCGCACAAGAAACAACAAGTATTCGTTGCAAACAGAGCAGCGGAAATATTGGAAAACTCATCGATGGATCAATGGAGACACGTCAAAGGTGTCGAAAACCCTGCCGACATCGGAACCAGAGGAATGTCCATCGAAGGCCTCAAGGAGTCCGTATGGCAAAACGGGCCGGCATGGCTCCAGGCAGATGAAGAAAAGTGGCCAAAGCCGTGGTGCCAAGTGAATGAACTCGAACCTGAGCAGGTTATGAGTACTGTAGCAACAGAAACAAAACTAGACCAAATATTTGACTGGAGACGATACAGTTCCTTCAACCGAATTAGAAACTTCATTGCCTGCTGCATGAGGTTCAAGACAAAGCAGAAGGGTCCCCTCTAAGCAGACGAAATTCATCAAGCAGAGCAAATACTGTTTCGATTTGTTCAAAACGAAAGCTTCCCGAATGTTTCGAAGTCTATATCAAACAGCAAAGAAATCTCCAAAACTCTAAACATTGCCAAATTGTCACCCTTCATAGAGGAAGATGGGACAATTAGAGTGAAAGGCCGACTGAAGCATTCAAACCTTGACTACAATGCAAAACACCCAATATTGTTAACAGCAAAACATCCAGTTGTACAACTTCTGTTGGAGAAAGCACATCAAGACAACCTAAATGAGGGCACAGAATATGTGAAAAACATGCTCCAACAAGAATACTGGATCATCGGGCTGAGAAATGCATTAAGGAAAATCAAGTCGAGATGCATCAAATGCAGCCACAGGAACGCCAACCCAATTCACCCACCGATGGCAGATCTACCCCGAGAACGACTTGATGAACATGTGTTCCCATTCACCAATACCGGAGTTGACTACTTCGGACCCTTCGAAGTCAACTTCCTACGACGTACCTTGAAGAGATGGTGCTGCCTCTTCACTTGCCTGAAAACGAGAGCAGTACACATTGAAGTTGCTCAGTCATTGGACAACGAGTCATGTCTAGCTGCAGTGACAAGATTCATTGCAAGACGTAGCTACCCAAATACCATCATTAGTGACAATGGAACAAACTTTGTTGGAGCAGCCAATGAGCTGAAAGCATTCATGAACGAGTGGGACAAAGCTAAGATTGATAGTGACTTAGCACAGAAAAATATTGTTTGGAAATTCAACCCTCCCGGAGCTCCTCACTTTGGTGGAATCTGGGAAAGACTGGTTCAAAGTTGCAAGAAGGTCATGATTGCAATCTTGGACAACAGAAGCCTCACCGACAAAGTACTCAGGTACTCTTGTAGAGCAGACTCTCAACGCAAGACCCTTGACGGCAGTAAGTGACGACCCTGAAGATTTGACAGCACTCGCACCTAATCATTTCTTGCTAGGACGAGAGAACGCGAGTGCACCATTCATGCCATCCAGTGAACAGTACCATGACCTGAGAAAATCATTCAGAACGGCTCAAGCATATGCCGAGATGATCTGGAAAAGATGGACTCGCGAATATCTTCCACAATGGAACCAGAGATCGAAGTGGTCAAAAGAACATGTGCGAAACCTGAAAGAAGGCGAGTTAGTGTGGCTAGTAGATGACTCTGTGAAACGCTGTGAATACAAGCTTGGACGAATCATTGAGATCTTCACTGGCAACGACGGAGTTGTGAGATCAGCGGGAGTCAAAATGGCACATGGAGAGCTAAACCGGCCAGTCGTGAAGTTAGCGCCAGTATTCAACGATGGTGTTTCCGAGATCGAAAACAGGGCCGGCGATGTTGGCGCCACTTCAAAACAGCTAGAAAAGCCATCAGACAGCAAGAAATAACTTTTGAAAATGAAAAAACTTAGAATTTGTCAAAACTCAAAAATGGTCAAAAATGAAAAATTTTGCAAGTTGGGACCAAAAATCTGTACACCCCCCCCCGATTTTGGGAAGGCAAAACCCGAGCAACCCGAGGTTATGGCAGACGGTTAGGGTTACCTCTAAGCTATTCATGGACCCGACGAACGTTATTCTATCAGACCCACAAGTGTGGCTATTAGCACTTAAATGGTGCAAAATTGGCATTTTTCGATATTTTGTTATTTATTGTTAAATTTCTTAAGTTGTTTATTTATGATTCTTTAGATGATCTTTAAAGGTCAAATACCGTACATTCGAGGCATTTAGAGCTACGTAATAACCATCCATGCTTATGTCAACAAAAGTAAATATTGCAGTAATTTGACATTTACTATGTAAACAATGACCTAAATCATTTTCTTGATTAACCAATCAGAAATAAGTAGCTATGATGTTATAAATGATAAATATTTGACTATTTACTTTAACCCAATTGTTTAATTAGTCAAACTGTATTGTATTTAGAACCATTAGAAACTGTTACCAAGAGCAGTTGGCTCTCAGGTAGACTAAAATTTGATTCTTTAACAACTTTAGTCTTTTTGCTAAGTTTTGCTAGATCTTAAGATCTTGCGAGTTCTAAGTTAGTTAAGCTTACTTAACGAGAAGTTTGCAACAATGCTAGCTACTGGCTGAAGCCTTACAAACTTCAGCACGAGATTGAACATAGACTATCACTAAGGATTTTCTTAACTTCAATCAACAAAATTAAAGTTACAGTCCTTTAATATGTCCGAGCGACTAATTATTTCTGCGAGATCGTTAGTCAATCGAACCCAGTGAAGAGCCAGGCCGGCGTAAAACTCGAGAACCAGGCTGTGATATATCGGTTCGGCTGAGATTCTTGAGCAGCCGCAACAGTCAGATTGCAACAAAAAAAACTGCTTCGCGAGTAAATTTTTCGATGTAATATTGGAAAGTTTTCAACCGAAATTTATGGTCGTTTGTTAATAATTAGGATAGTGTTTAACTCAACCTGGTGGCAAATAATCATTGCTTTTCAAAAAATTCCCTAGATTAAAAGTTTATTTTGGTGTTTTAAAACGTCTTCACTAAAAAAGAATATCCTCGACGCTTTCAAATTCATCCGAGTGACCGCAAGGAGAACCATGACGGGCGAATCAAAAGGAAACAAGCTAACCATTTCCTGAGCGCCATTGAAGACTTTTGTTCGATTAACTTTAGCGTTCGTTTTGAAAGACGATATTGTTCGGGCTGTTTTCGCGATATTTTTGCATGTAGTTTTGGTTTCAAGGGTGAGATTCAGTGTGTCATCAAAATTGCCATACCACAAAAATCACAAAGGACTTGTTTGTGAGCTTTTTTTGGTTTTTCAATTAAGCAGTATGCAACTCAAGCTCTTGAAAATAACTGGGTTATACGATTCCCTGAAATAACCGAAGCCTTCTCTTTTATGCATGAGCGATAAATTCTCCACTTGGACTTGCATTCAAGTAATGTTTTAGTCGCTTCTGACTCATCATAGAATTTGGCAAAGCAATTCTGTTAAACTTCCCGCTAACTTTTATATTAGATTGCGAAGAACAAAAGGAGTACAATCTGAAGTAAAGCAAATTGAGTTTGAGTTCCGCAATGATAAAAATGTGCAAACTAAAGAGTGCTCTGATGTTTACAGTCTTGGAGTTTTAATCTTATTCATTGCTAAAAACTGTCTTGTTGCTGAATCTACAAAACCCAATCTTCACAAAATTGCAAAAAGTTGCTGTACGCAAAGAGCTCTACGGAGATCACTTGTTTTAATTCTGGCTGATTTAAAGGAGTTCAATTTTGAGTAGTGTTTTATCAAAAAAGTTTAAATGTTGCCATTTTTTTGAACGAAAACAGCGGGTCATTTTGTTATATTGGTAAAAGGAAAATATTCATTCTGGTCTTGCTTTTCGGAGTCATGAATTCGCAATCTAGTGTTACTTCAGGATCAGGTGGTTTAACAAACTCACAGCGGTTGAATAAAGGAGTTAAAATCTCCCAACATTTTGAAGATCCAAAACTTGCTAGAAAAGCAGGAAAATTGGTCTGGATGTTCCTCGGAGACAATGATTTGAACCCATTAACTCTAATGCGCAACCATTCCTCATGACCTGAAGGAGTATCTCTAGAGGAAAAGATGAACATGACATAGCCAACAATATAGAAATTCTCAACTACTGGTGACGAAACTTTCTTTGCGAGTTTTGTTGGCAAGGTAAAGACAACACAATCGAAGCAGGCCAGTGAGGGAGGTGCAAAAAAACGGCAAAAAATGATGGATGAGCCGGCTGCCAATGTTAGCAGTGTTTGGTACGTCTCTTAGGATGTGAAATCTAATGTAACAATCATTCATGCAAAAAGGTGTCAAATTGTTCGAATTTTAGAAATTATCGATCCTCTAATAAATGAAGCTTCTTCTTGTTGCCTGCTTTTTGTGATTGATCTTTTTACGATTTTATGATTGGTGTATCTGAGATTTAGCCCCTTTAATTGGATACATCAGTAATGGAGAAGGAAAAACAGAGCGAAACTGCAGCATCAGAAGCAGCGCCACCAATATGAAAGAAAGCTAAGGCGTCAAAACTGAAAAACTGAGAGAAGCAGGACATTTGGAGCCAGCTGTTGAGCTATGAAACTCATTCAGCAAAACTCTATCATCCGCCTCCAATGCAACTGGGAACTCCTCAATGGTTTGGTTTTATAAAAACAAAATTCTTCTAGTTTTTGTTTGCCCAGTAAAATGTTTTGTTTCATCAATAAGTTTTCCAAAGCCGTTTATTTGAACAAGGCGCTTAGAGTGAAATTAATCTAAGAACGTTTTAAACGTAAAAATCCCAAACTGTCCGATTTCTTTTGGTACTTTCTTTTTTTTTCGTTACACTAAAGGACTAACAGTCAATTGAGGGTTTCTCAAGTAGTGAGGTGATGGAATATGTGACACGAAAATTTTTGGAAATGACCGAGATCAACGCTGAGCACAACAAACAACAGATGCGGGAGTCTGCAAATTGAGAAAAAAAGTGCTTGAAGTGTTCAAGCCTAAAGAAAGGCATCTGGTAACTCCAAAGCAGTTGATGTCGATGAAGCAGCATCAAATGATGTAGAGCCAGTGATGCTAGATGCTAGAAATTTGATGGATTTTCTGTTTTTGATGGTGCGTCGTCCTATGGCAGGCTGCTTGGTGCGAAATACTTTGGGAGTGAGGAGCATTGTACTTTGATGTTCGAGAGACTTGGTAGCAAATCAGGAGAAGCGGAGGAAGGGTTCCCTGTGATCTAGCTATTGAAGAAGTGTTCATGAGTATGCACACATGAGCATAGTTTAGACATTTTTTGCTTTGTTTCGAATTTTGATAATCGAGTAGTAGTTCTGAAGAAGTTATTTGAAAAATTATACAAAATTGTCGTGGACATGGTTAAAATAGGTTTTTTTCGCGTGATTAATTACACCTTTTGTTTGTATAAAGAATGCCAAGAAGAAGTTTCGGCAAAACTCTTGGAAGAAGCTGTCGTGGCACCAACCAGTATGGAGCTGAATTGAAGCAGAAGTTTCCAGGAGCGGGAAAAAATTCTCAGCACTGAAATAGTATTTGCGATAAGAAGAGCTTGTTTCATCATTCACAACCAAACATCTGGGTTTATCTCCTCAAAGGTGCATTTTTTGTTGCTTGTTTATATGCGAGTGATGTTCAGTTGCACTGCAGCTTTTGAAAAGTTGTTAATGTTCTTCTGTTACTTTAAAGTCTTTGAAATGGCTTCTCAGTTGCATTTATGGTATTATTTTCTGTTCGTTAATCTGCAGCATTTGAAATGTTGTTAGTATTGTTCTGTTACATTGAAGTCTTTGAACAGCTTCTCTGTTTCATTTTTAGTAAAATTTTTCCTGTTTGTTATTCTAAATTGTTTTTTACTTTCATTGTTTGAAGTGAACATAAAATCTGAAGTAGAAAAGTCTAAAAATGTATCAGGCCACGATTCAATAAATTTTAGACGTTTGAATCAACTGAAATGAAAAAACTTTTTCAGGTCAATATTATTGATGCAAATTCTTCGAGTGAATAGTTAGACACCGTAGTCACATTTAAAAAAACGCCGAAAAGGAAGTCCGATGTCCTAAGTTCTTCAGACGAAGAGTAGTTGAATATATCGGCTGTTTTGCGATCAACCCCAATAAGCCACGAGCGTCAAGAGTTTGAAATGTTCAATACGAAATTTGATGAGCCCTTATCTAGCTAAGAACAAGTCAAAACTCAAACAAAACCGAGATGAAGAAAAAGCTAACAATGAAGAGTTTGTAAGCGTTTTGAACGCTGTTTTTAATGGGGAGACACCAGAAGTGGACAACAGCGTGTCACATCCCGAAGTCATACGGAATGGCAAGAACCAAATGGGGTTGTACGCGGGACAGTGCCCTCAAAATTTGGTCGTATACTCGCTGTTGAGATGTTTGGGGATAAAGAAACCTCATTGCTGAAGACCCATATATTTGGTCCTCTCAAAGGCAGACGCGAAGCAAGAACTCCTGTGTCGGAGGAAGCGCGCCACGCTTTTGAAGGTTTTTTTCAACCTACTAACAATAACTCCTTTTGTTTTTCTTTCTCATGTTTTTTCCCAGATATCTGGACTACGCCTGACGAAGATTTGACTATGACAATCACCTGTCCAAGCTATTATGAATTCGTTGTTTTGAATTTTTCATACACGTACCCTGTTTTATTTGTCGTGAAAATCAAGTGGGTCTCGATTTCAAGCACAATAGCAATGAACCCACTCTTCTGCCACAAAACTGAATGTTTCATGGTCATCATTATTTGACTTCTTGTGCTTTGGTCTCGTGACTTATTGTTGAATGCCAAATGTAATGAAAAATTAAAAAATTCTGCCAAAGTTTTTCAAGTGCTTTGCTAGTTCACAAAAGTTTTGTTGTCAAAAGTCAGCTTGCTCGTTTGAATAATGTTCTTTTTCAATAGTTATATCTCGAAAATTGCTGATTCTCAAAATTTCCTTAGATGAAAATGTTGAAGTGCTTTGCAATCGCTAGCTGATGCTCATGTAACTAAATCAATGATACAGAATAGCTCTAGTGAAGTGCAGTCAATGGTTGAAATGTGGTCTCACAAAGAGTACGAGGACTGTCTAAAGAAGAATCTCAAGCTGCTTCAGTTTGATACTTTACTTAGATGCTGTTATGTTGACGCACAGATAGCCAAATTTTCCTTCAAACCTGATGACTACGGTGGTTATGGTCTCTTCTATTGCGGAACTCAGCCTTTGAAACCTTCATCATCCTTCTCCAAATGTTTTTGCCCTCTGTCGTAGGCTACATAGAGAAGATTGCAAATAATGTTGTTAGCAATTTTGCTGAAATATCCATTTTTCAAAAGAACGGATATCTGCAATTTCGACAAAATAATGGTTGGAGCGAACCTTTTCGCAAACCACAGCTGTCAACAGAATTGTAAATATGCCGTGTTTGATGACGGAAAGCGGAAAGCTATTAAACTAGAAATCATCGCGAAAATAATTCCAGGAGATGAAATAACAGTGTTTTACTCCTCAGAACATTTTTTTGGTGACGGAAATCATAATTGCCAATGCTCTCAAACTGATTTTCATTCTGTTGCTTCTGATGTGCTGCTTTTTCGAAGCGAATTGTTTTCCCAAGAACGCGCTTAATTTATCCTCAGAAGCGAAAAAGGCTTTTTGTCTCTAAAAAGTCCAAAGAAAAGTTTCGTAGGACTGAAGAAATTCGAAACATTCGCGACCGCAGTTCCAGTTCGGAAACCGCGCAATGAAGAATCTAGAGAATCATTGAGTCTAGACAATGAAGTTGTTAGTCCTCAGACAGCTTCTCCCGTTATTCAGTTTGTTTCTTCCCCTCAGGGTAGAGCAGATTCACTTGATTTTGACATCAGTACTCTAGCATCGACAAGCAACGCCAGCGATGATGACAAAACGTCTGAAAGTGGCGTATCGAACGCTGAATCATTGTTTATTGGCGCAAGTATCAGCAATTTTTTGTTATATGCGCACTAAAACATTGCAAACAATGGTACTCGAATAAGTGGTTCAAATTGATCAGGAAAACTTTTCCTGAGAAAACTATTCCCAGCTACAAATCTGTCAAAAGAGCACATGGAATCACAACAGCTGATGAAAAATTGCAATCTAGGCCATGCGCAAACGGAAAGTTGTGGCGGTTAGAAATCATTGAAGAACTGCAGAACGTTGTACAAGACATCATAAAGGCCATTGAAAAATATTCTATTTCTAAACAGAAAGGAAAAAGTTTGAAGTTACCAACAACATTTAAAGATGCCAAACGGGAAATTAATGTCTGTCTGAACGTGAATTCTGATGCTGTGACGGTCGAAAATTCAAACAAATAATCACTTTGGCCTGTCTGACTAGCAGTTGCGAATCTTCCTCCAATAAAAAGGTGTATGTTTCGCAACATCGTCCTTGCTAGGTTGTGGTTTGAATCTGGCGAACTAGCTTGGGTGTAGTGTTTGAGTTTGTAGTGTAATTTTTAAAACTGTGACGTCAACAATCAAGTTTTTAATTAGTCACCTTGTAATTTAGGGCTTCGAGAGAGAACTGATGTCGCCTTCATACGTCCTTTTTAGAGAAACACAAAGAAAACTGATTTTCGAAGTGGTTCTCTTAACTGCAGACCTTCCGGCAAAAAGCTCTCTCCTCAAAATGCAACAGTTCAAGGCGTACTACGGCTGCAATCTATGTAATGACGAGTGCCAGCGTGGAGACAACAACCTTTATTATCATAACCAACGATTTCCAATGCGAACCCCCGAAGAACACAAAACCTATCTGCAATTCATAGCCGACAGTAACTGCTCTTCTTATAAAGGAGTCAAGGGCCGTGCTAAAGTTTTCGATATTGCGCCAAAACTGCCGTTGTTCGCTCCAATAGACTATATGCATCAGATTTTTTTTTGGGCTTTGCGAGAATTGTTCTCTTTATTATCAAAGACAGTTTCAAAAGAAGACTGGCTGGCTTCGATGCTTCTCTTCGTGGTGTGAAGGTTAGCTCTTAGCTAATAACATTATCAAAAATAGAAAACCGTTTTTATTATTTTCATTTTGTTTCAGTTAACTGACGATTTCAAAAAAAAAGCAACCATTGAATGAAATTAAGTTCTTCAAAGCAAATGAAATTAAAGTTTGGTTGCTCTATGTGGGTCCCATTGTTTTGCCTTTCTCGATATCTCCAGCTTTGTGTGAACAACTTTATCTCTTCCGCTACTTTACAAGACTGCTTTTCTCTTCTAATATCTTTGTCAATGAAGCCGATAAGTTGATAAAAGTTTCTGCACAAAAGCGAAGAAATGTTTTCTCCCCAAACGTTCACTCCCTGAGTCATCTTTGTTGGTAAGTCAAAAAATATGGACCTCTAGGGTGCATATCAGCGATAACGTTTGAGTCGGCAAACTACCTTTTGAAAACAAAGTTCACTGAAACCGTCAACCATTTGCGTATGATCGTAGAAAGGTATAACAGAAACAAAAACATCAGACAAGAAATGCCTGCAAACGATACTTTACTTGGTTTCTGTCAAAAGTTGCGAAGAGAAAGAGAAACGATGCAACCAAATTTACACGTTCCTACGGTTTTGTCCACTTGTAAAATGGAAAAACTTTTTTTGACAGTTTACGAGTAAAGAATTTTAATATTCATTCATTCCAGAAAAATGAGCACAATGCATGCATTTCTTTTATACGAGATGGCACTGCAGTGTGCGGCCTTGTTGAACAATCTTATTCAGCCAGAGATGGCAACTACGCGATTGTTTCTACTTTTAAAGTTCTGAAGACAGAAAAAATCTGTAGACGTCAGTCTGAATTTTTTCTCCTATATTGAAGGCGAGTTGTCTGGAAAACAATCTGAATGTACTGCTTCTCAAATTTAAGGGAAAATGGTCAGAATTTTGTACTCTAAGACTTTCCTCACCCCATTGCTAGACGTGTTTGAATTTGATTGATCAATTTCGAGATTAATTCCTGCTAAAGTTTTTTTTATTTTCCAGTTTTTCCAGATAATAAGGTTTGCGTCTTTGTTATTTTTGTTCGCCTATTGAGAAGACAAATGGGTAGATTTAAATTCGAAAAAAGTCTTGCATTAATATTGTCTTTTGGTTTGCTCCAAACGACAGCTGTACGTTTATTCATTTTAGAACTAAGCTTTAGATCAAGGCCACACATCAACTCTAAGTGTTCAGGTAATGGTAACTTATCAACCATAGAAGGTTCCGTAATGGTAAACTTCCATACCATAGAAAGTTCTGTAATGGTAAACTTACAAACCATAGAAAGTTCCATAAGGTTTAACTTAGAAACCATAGAAAGTTCCATAATGGTATACATACAAACCATAAAAAGTTCCTTAATGGTAACTTGACATGCATAGAGTTCCAAAATGATATATTGCCAACCATAAAACGACAACCATTTTTTTATGCAAATTTGCACACCTTAAAATGGACCATTATGGAAACCTACAAACCATAGCAAGTGCATAGAACGAAATTTTTTATGAATCTTCATTCAGACCATTATGGAACTTTTTACGGTTGGTAAGTTTGGTCAACCCGGGTAGTTTTCTAATTTTTCAAAGCTAATTACCGATTATAGTACACTGTTTTGCCAAAATTCCCTGACCGAGGTAACTCGACCCGGGTCGAGGTTTGGTCAAAAAATAATGTAAGATTAGCGGTGATTAGCAGTGAAAAAAAAATTTTTTCACCTCAAAGCACCCGCATCTTTTGGCGTTCAATGTGTTCGAAGCGGTGAATTTTTCTAAGATTAGCGGTTAATTTAGCGTAGAATTTTTGTAAGATTTGCTACTTTAGCGCTGAAAAATTTTTTTCACCGCTTCGTGGTAGCGCTGAAAAAGGTTTTTTCACCTTATTATGCTAGTAGCGGTGAAAATTTTTGTTCACCGCTTAAGCGGTGAAAGAAATTTTTTCATCGTTACGAGCAGAATGCGGTGAAAAAACATTTCAAGTGCTACTACGAAGCGGTGACAAAAAATTTTTCAGCGCTACCGTCAGAATGCGGTGAAAAAAATCTTTCAGCGCTACCATCAACTTTAACCGCAACCATTTTTTTACATTACCTGAACCAGCACACAAGCTGGTTTTTTGACAATGCCAATCCAGACAGCTGCAGACATGTTCCTAATATTTGAAAATTTTTTAATTCAAAGACTTTCACCGAGTTTGGTTCGATTCGAACGACTCCTTGACCCGATAGAAATTTCTATATTTTCGAAAGATTATCAAACAAAGTATTCTTTTAAGTTCGAGATCTAAACAAAACATACATTTGACAGGGACAAAACCTATTCATTCAAACTTCCTTGAAATTTAATAGACAAATTTCATAATTCAGTCTAGTTTATAGGTTTTATTTTCATATTGTAACACTAATAATTCGCTTTAAAGGATTTAGCACTATAAGCAGTAAGTTCGCAACAATGAAGATAAATTTTGTATAAAAAACAGTCAATTTTGTTCAAATTTTTGCTGCTGATGAAGAACTGTTTAGGGTACTTCATCCAATTTGACATCAATTGACAGTAGCTTAATTTGTCATCATTTGATTTGTTTGACAATTTCACAGTAGCTAAATTTGTCATCTTTTGACCTGCTTGACAATTTCTGTAAATTGCGCTTGGGTTGAGGTTAGCTTTACAGCGGTTTACCACTATTCAGTGCATACAAAAAAAATGAGTGAGAGTTTGATTCAATGACATAATTTTTTTGACCTAACATCATTTTTTGACCTAACCTAACCTAAGCCTAAGTTTTCTAGAGGAGCTAGAGCAAAAACTCAGTGTTTAATACTCCCTAAAAAATGGATTGCGTTTTATGCATTTGGTTTAACTTTTGAAACTTCCTAAACCAACATACTAGTTTTCAAAAAATATATTTTATCCGACTGTTGGCTTGTTTGAAACTAAAATTAGATGCAACTTTGAATTTTAGCTAGTGAAGCTAGAACACCAGTGTTTGGTGTTTTACGCTCTCCAAACTGAAACATAATATAGCAATGACTTCAATATGACCCCAACAAATCATTGAACCGATGAAAATAGACTAATCTTAGGAGATCTTCCCGCTAATTTGCAGCCAAAAAAAAACCAAATTCTGAATTCTTCGAGATATGCTGGACAAAAGTTTCTTTGTGTTATGAATCCCACAACTGAAGCAGTTCTGATACTGATTTTGGTTTCATTCCAACAACTCTTTGACCCGACAAATTCATATGCTCTTTTTTAACAAAAACAATGTTCAATTTTTTGATTATTTGAAACTAAAAGGAGACGAAAGCGAAAATTTCATCTCCAGGTGCTCGAAGTAAAATTTTGTTTTTCATACTCCTTATATTCCAGTTGTGAGTTTAGTTGGATCATAATTCTCAGACCCGATTAGAAAACGCTGCTGTTGGAAGTTTGTGTTTGTTCTTTTTCCAACAAAAAAAATATAACTGTTTAGAGAAGCTGAACCAAATTGTTCAAGTGTTTTATACTCGAACTCTCTAAATATATAAGCGATAATACACAATTATAAGAATTTTTACCCTAAACATCAAAAAGGACAACGAGTACCCATTAACGTACAAGACAGAGTCAACACTGAAATTCAGTTTTACCTATAGAAGGACACATAGATTGAGATCAATATTTTATAATACTTCTGATTTAATTAATACGTGAACAATTATCCTCATAGATGTCTGAAATTAAAGCATCTTTGTTTAATATGCTTATCTTTTATCCGTAAGCTGATTGTCTATCCATTAGGTGATCCTCTATGGACAGCGTGTTCGACATAACCTATAGTATTATATCTTTTTTAAAATTCCATGGTTCCTGATCATTCAGCACTACTCTTGCATGTTTTTGATACACATGTTTTTCCAATGATGAAATATTGTAAGATTAGCGGTGAATTTTGCGGTGAATTTTTCTAAGAATTGCGATCGATTTTTTCACCGCTTAAAAGTTTTTTTTTCGCCGCATTGATCGCATTGAGCGCAAATCTTACACTTTTTGCTCAAATTCACCGCAAATCTTACATCTTTTAGCAATTTTTAGCTGTGACACCTCGACCCGGGGAGGTAACGTGTGGAATAGACTGAAGGAATGCTTCGGTTCAGCCGTTATAATCTTACGTTAATGAAGTTGTTGATGAAGATGTTGTTAACGTCGACGACGAAGATGATGATGATGATGATGATGATAATGAAGTGAATGCAGAATATGAAGAAGCAGAATCTCAGTGAGCAGTCATAGCAAATGTGTCTTTCGAACAATATTATCGAACGAAATAAATTTTTGAGCGTAAAAAGGCAACGAGGTATATTTAGTTCGAAATGGGCACTCTTCATAACTGAAACCATTAAAAGCCGCTGAGTTTCGGAAAAAAAAGCTAGAAACATCAACGAGGCTCCTTGCTGTAACCAAATCTAATCAAAATCTTGTGCAAAGTTGCCACACTGTTAGTGGAACTTTCCACTCAACCAAATATAACAAAACTGCTTACATCATCTGACGGTTGCAAAATTTTTATTAGCAGATAACCATCCCAATTTGACTAGGGTATCATAGACTAAAACATTTTAAGATATGACACACCAAGTGACAAAATAATTAGTTTGCCTTAGTCTAGAGTTTGGTACAAATAAAACCAGAATCGTCTAATTATCTGCGTTGATGTTTCTGTACTTTATTTAAAGGTTGAAAAATTCAAAAAAATGCATATTTCAATGTTTAATAATTCAAAAAAAAGCAAAAAAGGGCTCCAATCTCAATAGGGTGGGCATTTCTATTTAGCTTGCTCTCTTTTTTTTCGTTTAACCAGAAAAATCTTGACTGAGCGGGATATGTATATTTGGAGCAATTTTTTGCATTTTTTTAATCTTTGGTTTTCATTGTATTTATATATTTGAACATCTTCGCTTCATTTTTAATTTCAGTTTTCTTGCAATCAGTAATTTTTTTAGCTGAGTTTGTCGGAGTTGTTTTTTTTGCGAGACAAAATTTTTTGTTCGAATTTATAATTTAATCCAAAATTTTTTTAATGTTTTATAAACTTATCTAAAAGTTTACAAGTAATTTATAAATTAATCCAAAGATTTACAATTAATTCATGAAATAATCCAAAGATTTATAAATAATTCTAAAATAATGCAAAAAATTATAAATATTTATAAAAATGATGCATTTTTTTGCAAATGTTTATAAACTCATTTATAAATTTATATAAATTATCCATTTTGACTGGGATATGTGGGAGGCTCTTTCAAGAGTCTTTTATGATTGTGCGTCACCTTATAAGGGCTCTTACAAGACTCTCAGCAGATAACCGTTAATCTTGCAAGACTATTAGCAGATAATCGTTGTTCTCATAAGATTCTTACCAGGTAGCCGTTTTCGCAAGAATCTTGCAAGATCTTAGCAGTTAAGCGTCCCAGTTTGTCTAGGGTAGTTTTCTCCCGGGAACTCCAAACAAATAAAGAGGAAGAAGGAAAGCTTTATTATTGAGCCTGGAAGATTTTTAAAAAAATGCAAATGCATATTAAGCGTTGCGAGGATCATAAATTTGTTAATACCGGTTTGGAAGTTGTAGAAAGATAAAACAATTCAACAGGGATTGTGGAGGCGTTAAATTATTGTTTAAACATAAGTAGACAATTGATATTAGTTGAAAATGCAAATTAATCAATGTATGTTGTTGTTTGATGAAATTATTTGTCGGAGAAGGCTCCTCCATATCACCTGATGTTTATATAAAAAGAATAGCGGCTGCAAAAGGAAATTTCATACATGACCTCAATTCGGAAAGAGATACATGTTAAATGCAATGTATAGAGCGTTGTGATTGCAAATTCAACCAATGAGGAAAACGATAGA
>NW_027450684.1:0-19872 GCF_964194025.1 Convolutriloba macropyga | reverse complement strand
AAAATTACTGACTTCTGCATTTCTATTCCGCATATAATTTTTTCAGCACAGTTGTAAATTTCGGTAACAATTCAGTTCGTCTCAAGCTCATCACTTATATACGCTTCCGTAACTCCGAAGCTTCAGCTCTCGAGCTGCACCTTGCTTCCTGAAAAATTCCTCGACCCAGTCAAAACCTGAGGTAGTGACATCACTTGTATGTGCGTCACTTTCAATTTTGGCACGGTACATTTAGGCAACTTTCAATTTAATCAACTTCGAATTTATAAGGCTGTGAGCATCGGGCACCATGCAAAAAAATGAAAATGAAGTCTTTATATGTAGTAAACTTGAAGTCATAAACTAAACTTATGCATCCCAGCAAAAAACGGACGCACAAATGAAAAGCCGTTCTGATCAAATTATCCGTGAAATTTCCGTGAACTCTAGGAACTGAAGTCCAATATTTTTCGATCCCTGTGATTAAAATTGTTTTACTTTCCGCGAACCTGTTGAAAGCATTGTATTAGAAGACTCAATTGCCCATAATTTCCCTAAAACTTATTTTACGAATGGCAGACTTTCTCTGCTCGGAAAGTTAATTATGTCTCAATAATCCACGATTGGCGATATTATGAAATTATGCGTTCAAATTACGAGAACTACGTGCAACAAAATTAAGGGAAAAACTGTCTAAATTGGTAGATTTCAAACAACTTACTATGGGGACTGATCAAAACATTCGGCTCCAGGGAGATGGAGTGGGATAATGGAGTGCGTTTGCAATTGGCTGAGCAGTATTTCTGGTAAAACCGGTTTGAGGCGTAGGCGAAAAAAACACCATTATTAATCCCACTTGATCAATTCTGGTTTCAAATTTATTGAACAAAAATAATTTTAACGAAGATAATTTGAATCTGTTCTGGTTTCGAACTCCGCATTGTGCTCCGATTTCTTGACTACTGATTGCACTCCACACTCAAAAACCAATTAAATGGTAATTTAAACCTAAATTTAAATGGTATTTGTAAGTGTCGTTTGAAATCTTCCAATTTGACAAACAGTTTTTTACCTAATTCTTTTGCATATAGTTCTGGTAAATTAATATTTTTGCAGGTAAATTTCTGTAATTAAATTTTTGCAGCTCGAGTTGCAATATATTTTTTTTGCATAAAAACATAGATAGGCTGCAAGTCGAAACAATCAAAAATCTATCAAAAAAACAATTGTTTCTGGCCTAGAGTTGACTGCAATAAAGTGTAACAATTGCTTTTGTTCCTGCAAAGCAAAACAACGGGTAACAATTCTCCCATCTGCCAAATTCTCAGTACACTTGAAAAAATATTATTTACTGTGCCACTTATCAACGTAATGTTAAACTAAGTCGTAATTTACCCTGGTTTCCGATTGGGAAGAACGAAGTCGAAATATATCCTTCCTGAGACTTTTTCCATTTGGGCCCTGGATGCATGTTATTTGCACCCCTAGGAATCAACGGTTGTTTATTATGAAGTGACATGTGATCTGTAACTGGAGGTGCATAGCGTCCTGGGGGGAAAACATGTAATTATACTTTGTCGACAGACACCCTTAAGAATGCAAAAAAGAATGTTCTGAAAATATCCAAAAAATCTTTCAGAAAACAACAGAATTAATTGCGTTATTTGAAACAAACGTTTTTTAATATATTTTGCTTCAATATTTTGTTGAATTGGGTAAACTAAATGAGACTCTATTTTTTTGCGGCGGGATGTTTTTAAAGCTACTCAGGACCAATGTACTGAGCTAGTTTGCGGATCAAACTAGCTCAGTACATTGGTCCTGGGTAGCTTTAAAATCATCCCGCCGCAAAAAAAATCGAGTCTCATTATCGCACGAGCGCACAGAGAGCGCACGAGCGCTCAAAATTGTGTGCATTTTCGTTTAGCATTTTCGTTCAGCACATTAGTTTTGGTTACAACTCAGTTCGTCTCGTTCAAAAGGCTCATCACTTATCTACATGCTTTTTGTAACTCCTTCAAAATTTCAGCTCGAGCGCTCCAGCTTGCTTCCTGAAAAATCCTCGACCAATTCAAAACTTGTGACAGTAACAATCCTGGAAAACTTCTGACCTCTATTGAATGTGCGTCATTTTCAATTTAGGCACGGTACATTTAGGCAACTTTAAGTTTATGCAACTTCGAATTTATTAAGGCTGTGAGCATCCGGCACCATTCAAAGATAGAACTTCCACACAAGTGTCGAAGTCATGAAAACAACTAAATTTTCCAAGATTTGCGTTGAATCCCAGCACACAATGGACGCACAAATGTAGAGAAGCTGTTTAGTGAGAAGCCGTTTTGATCAAATTATCATCCCTAAATTTTTAGCTCTTGAAAGACTCCATGCAAAAATGCAGTTCATTTTTTGCTTAATTATTCACCCGTTATTAAAGGTTGAATAAGCGTAATAAAACTAGGCTTTGAATTAGAACACAGCTAAGAACTGCGCGCTAATTCTTGAGATTAAAAAGTTTAACTTTCCCATAATCTGTTGAAATGATTCTAATAGAACTTTTAATTGCCCATAGTTTCCCCGAAACTTGAATCATTCGCACAGCAAACAACTTTTGCTCAGAAAATAGTTCATTATGTCAAAAAATCTTTAATTGGTGAGTTTAGAAGTTTTGCGTCAATTCTCAAAATTGCAATCAGTTTCAAAAACTTGTAGTATTCGACGGGACGTTCTTTGTTGAATTTCAAATTAGAAGAACTATGTGCAACAAAGTAAATAAGAGAAAAAATGTTTGTCAAATTGGAAGATTTCAAATGACTGATTACTACCCCAACAACAACAACCCTTTTTTCATTTAAGTTAAATTTAGCTGTAACAAAAATCAGGTATTGATTGTGGAGCACAATCAGGGGTCAAAAGTTTGAGAGCTAAGCCAGAACAGGTTCAAATTTTTTTTTCGTTCACGATGTGATTTGAAGAAACCACAATTGATCATGTGATATCAAAAACAACTTAATTTGGTTGGGGGTTATATTTCAAATCTGCTCATAAAAACGTTTTGTTATTTTGATTTAGAATAATTATATTAGTTTCCTTGGATTGCGAGTGGTTTGTATGATTATGTTTTGTGTTTTTGTGTTCTGAGGTTTTTGTCGAAAGTCACTTCCGTTCGTTTTTGACAAAAAGAAGTCATGTCAGTGACAGATCAAGGGAGATTGGTAATGGGGTTTTCGCCTAAGCTTCAAACCTCTTTTATCTGAAATACTGCTCAGCCAAATGCAAATCCACTCCATTACTCCATTCCATATCCTGGAATCAGAGGGCTCCGGTCAGTCACCAGATATGCTTCAAATTTTTTATGCAATAAAAATTTGAAAATGTACCCATTTACATCCCCTAATTGCACGTGCTATATTTTGACAACGGTTTACTATGCAATGAGACTTCCTGTATAACTGGGGGAGCATAGCGTTCTTTGGTGAGACGAGAAATGGAAAAAAAATCTAATTTTTTAGATGCTTAAAGGTATTTAAAACGTGAGAGGAGGATGAAAGTTAAAAAAAATAAAGTTTATCTCAAAGTACAAGAAATGAAAAAAGTCTTTTTTAACAATCGATTCATTTATTCTATGGATTTTGATTCTTTTCTCTGCAAAAAGGATTTACCATCTTTCTCGATCATAATATGATGAAAAGCAGAGACAACAACTCAGTAGTAATGTGTATATGGTGGCCTCCGGGCCCCCGAGCCATGGAGACATATACACATATTACTCAAATTTTCCATTTTTCATATTTACCTTATTTTGACTGATATTTACACAAAAATTTTTTTTCTTGTAATTTTTTACTTGATTTAGAAAAAATAATATTAAAAAAAATTTAATATATGTTGTCATACAAATATTATAATAATATAATAATTTATTATTTGTTCTCATACCAATATTATAATTCAACGAAGTTCTTTTGCAAATTCACTGATAGAACCTAAACTCACCATTACTATCTTTAATACCTTTATCATCAAATGGATCTATAGCTATTTTATATTGTTCTTTTGTTTCTAAATTATGCCTTTTGCTATCAATAGTATAATTAGTTACATATTTACTTTTACCTTCATATATAGCATTAGTATAATCTTCTAAATTAATTTGGTTTCTAATAGTAGCCTTAGTTATTCCTTTTAACTTTTTCTCTTCTTCTCGTTTAACAGTATTGTAACAATATGCTTTAGCTTTAAGGAAACAAGCTTCCATAATAGTATCATTAGGTATTTCATCTTTCATCTTACCTAATTCATTATTATGCAATATACCTTTTATCTTATTCATTTCTTTTTCTATAGTACTATCCAATGGAACATTTATGTTTATAAATATACTATCAATATCTGTGTAATGATAACTACAATCTAACTCTTTCTCAAAGTAATCATATATGGCTTTATACATGAATAGTTTAGCTTTTTCTAATATAACAAATCCAATATAATTAAACTTATCTAATTTAACATTACCTCTTGTTTTATGTACAGCTACTAGATCATCATCAAACTCTACAGCATATTTAAAACTAATATTTTCTACTAATTTAATATATCAATCTACATCATTAACTAACTCTACATCTTGTCTATTATATACATTTTCTATTGTTTTTCCATAATTTCCATAAAAGGCATTATTCATTAGTTTAAAGAATACATCTCCAAATTTATCACCCTTAGCTTTAGCTTCTTTTCTTTTCTGAATATTGAACTCTATATAAGGTTTTAACCATTCACTCTTATTATATTCTAATTTTTGTTTAATTGTAATATCTTCCAATTTTAAACCATGATCTAAATACCAATCTAACATTTCTCCACCTATTACATAGTTTTCTTTATCTGTTAACTTTAGCATTAACTTCTCATTAGGTTTATATCCTTTCTTTTTATTTTCATTTTGATAATCTGTAAACTGATCAATGTTTGCTTTTTGTCTTTTCAGGAAAGAATGGATATTTCTTTGTTTTCTGTCTCAACTCATCATTATACTTTATATCAATTGTATAGATGTATCCAGTATTAGAGCTAGATTTAGTGTATGCCAGATCTTCACATACTCTGATCTCACCAGTAGGTAAAGGTTGGACCATAACAGAAGCATACAATGAGTTGAAGTCTAAATACTTTAAATAATTCTCTGTCCCTGTATACTCAGGATCTATTTCTTTATTTTTACATTTTACATGACAATTACCTAATACTGAAGCCAACCCACCTCTTATAACGTGTTGTATTGTATCATAAATATTAACTGTATTTTCTTTATAATACTTAAGCCAAACAATAGTATATTTCAACCCACACAACCAGGTTAACCCAGGAGTAGAATAAGTGTAACATGGATCTATTTCATATTATTCTAAACACATAGCTCTAAATTTCTCAAATACATCAACTGATAACAATACATCTGTTTTAAGATATAACACCATATAATCCTTTATTGTCTCACATTTAGTATCTTTCCAACAATCAATTGCTTGCTTATATTCTTTATCTGTAATATCACTTTGTTTCAACTTAGAATAGAATGCTTCCTTAGGTGGTAGTGCTGTCTCATGTAGTTTATCTATTCTATCAAACCATTCATATGGGAATATACCTTTACGTCTTCCTAAGCCACATTTATTTAATGTTATACATTCTTCATTACTCAATGTCTTACTTATGGCATCGAAGCCAAGTGGATGGAAGAACCTAAACATATCTAATGCTTTAACATAACCCATATCAATACTAATATAATTCTCATCAGTTTTAGTTAATACTTTAACTCTGGTCTTCTTTGCTAGTTTAGTTATAAATAAATAGGTGATTATCATAATTAGAAGAATTAAATGCATACATTGGTACAATATTATTCTTAGCTTGGAGGTTACATTTATTGTGAGCATATCCTCTAAATTTACCATTTAGATTATCATGATCTCTAACAACGTCTTCACCCATTTCCTCATTACAATAATAACATATACTATATAACGGAGTAATAGTTTCTTCTTTCATTGGAATATTTATACTAAATATATCTTTAAATAATTTATTGTAATAATCTACTCTTTCTACAAACCATTCAACTACTTTTTCTCCACAATAACATTCATACTTATCTTCTAATATATCAGGATAGTCACTTCTTAAATATTATCCACAAGCAATAGGTAAGTGTTTCCCATTTTTTTTATACATTCAAAATCATAATACATAGCAAATGGTACTCTATTCTTATAATGGAACTTATCAAACTTCAGATATTCATCTTTATGGAATGTTCTTCTTCCAGTATTATTACACATCTCTAATTGTTTATTTAATGCATCTTCTGTTCTAAATGATACACAACACTTCAGACATGGATAACATTTATGTTTAGTTGATTTTCTTAATAGGAATGATACATCTTTACATAGGAAGTAATGATTTTCCCAAAATAATATATTACATCCTTCAGAATCATTATGATTGATTAATACAGGATTAATAGTTTTATTTTTAATTAGATTAAAAACATTAAATAATACTTTATCTTTATTTAATTCTTGTATTTTCTTTAAATGATAATAATCATATGGGGGTGTAACCCCATTTGGTAATTTTATCACATCAATATATTCTGGTTTATTATAATTACTAACTCTATAGGAATGATCTTTAGCAGGATGTAGATAAGCAATTAAACACCACAATAGACATTTGTTATCAGTATTCTTTATATTAAGTATATATCTAGATGTGAATGGTAACTCAGTAGTACATCCACCAGTAGGATAAAACCTGTGTATATACATAGTTCTTTTGATAAATCTTTGCATACACCATCCAGATTGATTCATCTCTTGTTCTTGCATTCTAGTCTCTAGTTCACTATTCAACATATCCAAATCATTAGGACCATTATATTGTCTAGTCATTAGTCTAAATGTGAATTCGTTTTCTTCTATTTGATCATCTGTAGGTTTTGTATACTCAACAACATCAAAGGTGTTAAACTTAATATATGGATGTATATTATGCAATGACTCTAGTATGTTCAAGAATTTAGGATCTTCATGGTCACTACTCGTTATTATTATTTGATTATGCTTCATGTTATGATCTAATCCTAATTCATTTACTTTCTCTCTCCACTTTCTATCAGTAAGCTTTTTCTGTTTAACCTTTTCTTTATGATGATCTGATTCATTGTGTTCATTTTTATTACCATATCTAGTATTACATATACCACAATAACCTGAACTGTCTCTATCATTATCATTATCTTTAGTTATTCCTACAACATTATCTAGATGCATCTTTGTTTTAAAATGTTGTTCCACACTATATTGACTTAGACTAGTCTTGCATGTTATACAATCAAACTTATCTCCATTTTTTATTATCTCTCCATCATTTAGTCTTACATTATTCTTATGTTTTAATGTTGTCACATGTTTATTATAAGCAGTATTGTTATCAAGATACATATCAAAACTATCAGAATACTTTATTCCCTCTAGTTCAGAATACTGTTCATTTATCTTTTGCTCTATATCTTCATTAGTAAATTTTATTCCATCCTCATTAGCACTCTCAATAATTTTATTTCTATTGTATAATCGTACATTCTTTTTATGTTTAAGTGATTGAGTGTGTCTATGAGAATTCTTTTGAGTTAACTCTTCATTACATTCTTCACATTTAAACTTATTTGTTTTAGGCTTTTGGACATAGACAAAATCATCAGATGAATCTCTATCTGAATCTCTATCGGAATCTTTAGATTGATCAATGAAACTGTTTCGCAGATCTAAGTCTTTAGACTGATCAGTGAAACTGCTTCGCAGATCTAAATCTGGATGATATTTAGCCTCAGCCTCAAGCATTAGATTTTTCATATCCTCACTCCTTTGTTTTGTTTTAGCAACCTGTTTATCATGCAACTCTTTTACTTCTTCATTTACCTGATTAAACCTTCTGATTGCTTCTAAACCTTTTTCTGCTTCCCTCTTTTGTTCTTCTTTATCTTCAGGTTTGATTTCTTCCCTTGGTTTGTTTTTGTTTTTAACATTTGGATAGCTGTACTACTATCACTAGATTGAGTTTGTCCACCCCCAAATTGGACTTGTCCATGAGATTGAGCTCGCTCACTTACAGATTGGACTTGCTCACTAGTGGAATGAATGTAACCGGTATAATCTTGTTGATTCATTTTTATATACCAAATTTTGAAATATTATTTATATATCTTTTCAATACTATAAAAATGATTAGCATCAAATGTGATTAAAAATAAGGCATGGTGTTGGTGTTGCGACGATTGTCAGAGTAAACCATTCCAATGTTTTGTATGTAAGGAAATTATAACATATAGAGAGAGACATGATCATTTGAGTAAGCATCATAATGATCCTAATCAATATTTAGTATGCAGAATGTGTAAAGTAAATAAACACATCTCTCAGTATAGATTTAAACATTTCTATTGTAGGTTATGCATATATCTCCATAGATATAGGTTTCATCATACAAAAGAAAGATTCTTAGAACATGCAAAGAAATATAATATTGAAGTAAAGCTATAACTAATTATAATAAGTTTATTAAAGAATTAACAATTAATGATGATAGAAAGTTTATTGAAGCCGCTATTAGATTATATAATGCATTGTGATAATTAATTTTATAAAAATGACTAAACTAGAAACACTTATAGAATTAAATTATTTAGAAAAACAAAACAGAAAGAATAGATCAGAAGATAAATTGAAACAACAAGAATATTATGGTGAAATAGAAGAGTTATTTGATCCTTTAACTAAAACACTAAATGCAAACAATGAAACATGGCTAGCTCATAATGAACAAACATTAAGAGCAATAGATTGGCAAAATCAAGAGTTGGATAAACAAACTAAGATGATCGAACAAGCTGGTTTTCAGATAGGAGAAGCCGCTTCTCAGATGGGTGAAACCGCTTCACGGATCCAGGAAGCTGGTTCCCAGATCAGTGAAAACACTTCTAAGATTAATGAAACGTTAAAGGGGACCATAGAGGAAACTCAAGAAATAGCACCAGTTCTGTTGATACAAAGATAGCCAAGAATCTTCATAAAATGGGTACTCAAACTAATCCTCAATTAAAATTAAATCTTGTAGATTTGCCTACTAGAAGATACAAAATGAATGGTGTTGATATAACCCTAGAGCAGGGTGCATTTTTAGTTAGGGATAATATATACGAATTCTCAGAAGGATTTATTGAATTTCCCACTAACCCAAATGTAACATATAACGATGATATCGAAGAAGATGAAAACAAAATTAAAAGGTTTTTAAAGGATATTAGATATGATTTAGGAAAAGGGGATAAGAAAAGCGGCAGATATAGAACAATAAAACGTATAATGGAAGTAAGAGATGATATATTTGGCAGAGGGTTAGATACCAACCAGCAAAGTTGTCACCACTACGTGGACCCAAATAGTTTGGTAGAAAGATTAGAACTATTAATACTAGAAACAAAAGCTGGCCATGATGGGTTATATGATGAAATGCTAGATATATCTAAGCAACTATTATCTATGAATATTATTAATCAAGAACAACTAGATAATTTTGTTTTTAACTATGGTAAATAAAGGGTAAACCTGACTACGCGCATAATGATGGATAAACAACAACAACAACTCCTAGCTAAAGAAGTATTCAACCCCCAAATAACAAAGTTTAGACGAGAAAGAATAATACCATTATATAAAGATGAAACATGGTCAGCTGATTTAATTGATAAGTCATCTTTAAGTAAATACAATAATAATTATAAAATTATATTAACAGTTATAGATATATTCACAAAATATGCATGGGCTATTCCATTAAAGAATAAATCTGGTTTATCTATAACTAATGGCTTTAAATTAGTATTAGGCGAAAATCCACATAGTGGCTCTGAAAGTAGAAAACCAGAAATGTTATGGGTAGATAGAGGTAGCGAGTTTTACAATAAAACATTTAAATCTTTACTTAAGGAATATGAAACAGAACTATATTTTACATATAGTGATTTAAAAGCTGTGTTTATAGAGAGATTCAATAGAACACTATTACACATAATAAATAAACCAATGTTCATCAATGGTGATGGTAATTGGGTAAATATATTAAATGATGCAGTCTTAACATATAACAATAACATTCATTCAACAATTAATATGACACCAGTTGATGCTTCTAATAATCCTGATAAGGTTAAATACACTTTTAATTTTAAGAATATTAAGCCAAAATTTAAAGTTGGTGATTATGTTAGAAACGCAGATAAACGTAATATCTTCTCTAAAGGTTACACTTCTAATTGGAATAGAGAACTGTTTAAAGTTAATGAAGTTCTAAAAACACAACCACCAACATATCAAATAGAAGATATTAATGGAGAGATAATAGAAGGTAAATATTACGAACAGTAATTATTAACATCCAAGTTTGACTTTGAATCTAATAATAAAATTTTAGAATCATTAAATATAGATATTTCTTAATATAAATAATGACAAGAAATAGATTTAACCAGGCTAAAAATCAATCAGGGAACTCACTTCTCGGATTAACATCAACAAACAACCTAACACTAAGTAAGGCTCGTGGGTTATTCCTAGAAGATAATGATAATATTGACATGAAGGATACCTATAAAATTACAAATGTACATCCTCCGTTAGATGAAAAGGATGTGGTTAATAAAGAGTATTGTGACAATAACTTATTATCCTCTTCTAATAAAATAGAAATTTTAAGTAGAAACATAACTGAACTAAGAAAAGGTGATTTTGATAAAGTTACAACTAAAACATTACAACTAAATGAAACACAAGTTAATGAAAATCTATCTAAAGAATTCATTAAATCAGCAAATGAAGTCACAGATACTGTTAACTTTTGTAATAAAGTTGCTGCTGATACTATCTCTAAATATAATCAATTAAAACAAGAATTTGATAATAATAAATTTAATCAAAATATTACTAACATACATTTAGATGATATGTTTACTAATGGTCTAAGGGAAATGAAAGAATACAATAAATCTCTTAGAGGTGTTATAGTACAATATATAATTTCTATACTTTTACGAAGTAAGTTACTTGATAATAAAGAGCAAGATAGACTTGAGATGCATTATGGATTTAAACAAGAAGATACAACGAAAGAAAAAGAAAGTTTTTTTACTAATGAAAATGAGTCAGCCAACAGCACCGAGTGAGAGCTTACTGTATCCAGATTTATCATCAGTATCAGAACGGTTGATAAATGAAAAGTTTCAAGCTAATAATAAATTTAACAACAATATTAACATTATAAAAGATATTAGAAATTATTATGAAACTGAAACTAATAATTATGATAAGAAGTTAAGTGGATATAAAAACTATATTAAGGTAGCTGAGATAACAGAAATACTATTATCATCAATTGCAACAACAGCAACAACAACATCAGTTGCATTAACAGGTATAGGATTACCTTATTCTATACCCACAGCTTTTGCTACAGCAACTGTTTGTGGTTCATTATCAAAAACAATTAATACTAAAATAAGAAAGAAAATTATAAAGTATTCACAAATGTATATTCTAGCTAAACAGTTTAGTGATAAATTTAATAAACTATATACTAAATCAATGAATGATAATAAAATAGATAATGATGAATATAATGAATTAGTCAAGGTATATGAGGATTATAAGAAGAACAAGAAAAATAAATTAAGTGTTTTTTTAAACTAAAGTTATTAGTGTTTAGTAATAACAATGTCTTTAGTAATAATAATATTAGTATAAATATTTACCGATAATCGTAATCATAAACATAAACTTAAATATAATCATAATCAAATAATTATCTTTTCTTTGTGCCTAAGTATAAACCTCTTCCTTTTTGTACTACCTTTATACCTTCACCAGTAGTTGCAAATTTAATTAAATCAGGTGTGGCTGATAAAGCAGCTCTAGGGTTTCTAGATGCCGCTGCAGTTCCTATTTTACTTGCAATCTCTAATGCTCTTATGGGATTATTAGCAACTTTCTTTCCAAAGTTAACTGTAGCTCTACCAACACTTTTAAAGAAATCTTTCAATCCCTCTGCTTCTATTGTTGCATCAGATACTGTCATTGATTTTTTTCTATTACACTTAACACAATTACCTTTTAACATCTTAGTTCCTTTGGCTGAGATCCGTGAAGCGGGTTCCCCGATAACTCCTCTTATGTTATTAGTGCCACTATAGTGTCTGCCACCAACACAATATGAATTGGTTTTGAACTTATTTAAAAGACTCATATCTATATATAAAAAATAATGGAAGTTAAAAAGTATAATCCTTTTGTTGTTAAGACTAAGCCTACGGGTTTCACCCGCGAGCGAAGCTCGAAGACTAAGCCTAAGATTAAACCCAAACCACAAACTAAACTTGAAGCTAGAGGCTTATCTCTAGAGAATAAAAAGAAATTAGATACTATTTATGCTAAAGGTTTTGTTAAGACTAGTAGGAAACAATGATAAGGACTTTAATTATAATTATATCTATGATATGATATCAACCATCTTATTACCATCACTACTAACACTAATAACCTTTCTAGTTAATACTAATGCATGACATATAACATCGGCAACTGCAGCACTAAATTTAAAATTAAGTTGTATTGGTTCTGGACCTATATGATCACTTTAATATCTAATATCAAATACATATATTCTGTAACTACTTTTGAATGTTCTATGATTTATATACGGTTTTATATTATATGGTAGCCCATTATAATCTTTATTAAAGCTAACAATCTCTTTAAAAGCCTCATTATAATTATTAGTGCCATAATTAATATTCATTCTATCTTCGGGATAAAACTCACTACCAATCTTACAATAACATTCAGTAACATTCATTATATGAAAGGTACTTGCATCATGAGTTTGTTCATTAACATTATTATTTTCAAAACCAACTATTATATATTGTGGTCTTTCCATACCACTTTCCATACCTAGATCAAACAAGAAATTAGTAGCATTAGGTACGTTCTTATAAAATGTTTTTCTTTCATAATAACCGAAGTCTATATTATTCTTTTTATTTAATCCTTTCTGTACAATAATTCTATTGTCATTACTAGGATCAATACTAGGCACACACCATGATATATCTCTAATTTCTATATTACCATCATTAGCTACTGCATCAGCACCAGCATTAATTCTATATAGAGCTCTATCATTATTATTTCTTTTTAATATTAGTTTAAATCCTAAACCATATATAATCTTTTTCAAATCATTCACAAAACCAAATAGATCACTCATCTTAACCATCATATACATATGACCTCGTTCTGCAGCAATATGGTCACCTTTAAGTTGACTATCTCTATTACCTTGATTTCTAACAAAACCACTCTCATATTCATCATCAGTACTAGTTAATAACTTATACGTCAATAGATTAGGATGACAATGATCTATATATTCAATGGTCCTACCACCACTAGTTTCAAGTTTAACTGAACTAAATAATGCCATCATACCATAATTAACTAATCTAATATTAGCATTATTAGGAAATACACCCCCAGCATCATCTGATACAACAAACTCTATCTCTAGATATGAATCGTGTATATTTAAATGATTCTCTTCTCTATTGAGTATAATATTAATGTTAGTATTGATTGTATTCATTGTTGCCTGATTATTTGGTTTATACTTTATAATCTTACTTTTGTGTATATCATTATTATAACCATAAGTTGCATCCAAATTAAAATCCATTTTTATAAACCAAAAAGTTTAACTATAATTATAACTATAGCTATGACTATAACTATGACTATGGGGCTTCACAGATGTTTCACCATAACCAAAGCTATAATTATAACTAGAAATATAATCTTATATTTGAATATAAAAAAATGACAGACAATTTAATCTTATGGGAACTACAAAAGATACATGAAGCTTTAACTAAAACTAAGGAAGAACACACACTTAACTTTAGAATGATAAAGCCAGCAGAAAAGTTTAACTTTAGTGAACCTATACTTAATAAAACAAAATTAGGTTTAATTAGATTATCAGTTTATAACTCAGTGTTTAATGTGAATAGAATGAACAATCAACTCATATATGATACCCAAGGTGAAACATGGTCAAATAACCGTCTTATAGGTATTACACCAGGTGCATATGAATTATATGAAATAGCAGAATTAATAAAAGAAGAAACTAATGGTAATGTTATAATAGAAATTGATAAGAATACAATGAAAAGTTTAATGGAAGTAAAACAAGGTGCAATTAACTTTGACATAGAAAATTCAATAGCCCCATTACTAGGATTTAGAAAAATAGTTTATAATAAAGGTAAATATACATCTCAGAAAATTGTTGATATTATGGGTTTTAGTAATATTAACATTCATTGTAATGTGATATCTGGTGTTAAAGATAATGGTAAGGATACAGACATATTATATACTTTTAATCTAACTGAACCACCAGGTTACTTGATAAATATTATACCAACTAATATCTTATATCAAAATGTAACTAAAGATAGAATAGAATATATAGAGTTTCATATTAAAGATGAGCATATAAGACCTATAGACTTTAATGGTGATGTATTAAGTTTTACTTTACATTTGATTTAGTTACAGACTTATACTTAGACTTTACTTAGACTTAGGCTTAGACATAGTCATAGATTTAGACTTAGACTTAGACTTACACTTAAACTAAACTACAAAACTCTCCGATCCCAATTAATTCTTAGTTTACCATTATTATTTTTATTTTTAGTTATATCAATGACAATGTAATTATAAGGCTCTTTCCATACCTTATTACATATATTAGCAAAATCATTATAACTAAGTTCCACATTATTAAAGAAATCTTGATATATAGATATGAGGGCTTTACCTTTCTGTTCAAATAAAATAAATAGATTACAGTTCTCTCTAACACTCTGCCTACCCAGAGAGAACAGGTTTTGATTAAGATATATCATATTACAATTATTATGTCTACCCCTACAAAAGTATTCATTAATAATTGGTTCTTTGGCTCTAACATCATCGAATATCATTAGTTTCTTTAAATCTTTGGGTAGTTTATCAGGAGATGGTAAATCTTTTATATCTTTAATAAATTCTACATTTGCTTTGCCATTATCAACACCTTCATCTGCGAAGCAGGTTCCCTGATATTGATCACCAGTAGGACCAATGATGTATAGCTTATCAAAATATATACTAGCTAGAAATAGTTTTTTTAATAAGAATGTCTTACCACATTCAGTAGGACCAGATATTATACATCTAAAGTTATCTGGGAATTCAGCTTCAGTAATTATATCATCATCATTTAGCCATGGTTGTAGATCATTATTTGTATTAATAGCAATAGGATTATTATTTCTCGGGGGTGATATATCCACCTTATCGGTGAATTTGCAAAACAACTCTGTTGAACCGCTTCGCTGATCAAGGAACCTGCTTTGCAGATTGGTGAATTTGCACAACAACTCTGTTGAACCGCTTCGTAGATCATTATCTTTATCATTATCATTATCAATATCATTATCATTATCATTATCAATATCATTATCATTATCATTATCATTAACATTATCATTATCATTATCATTATCATTAACATTATCATCTGTGAAGCAGTTTCCTTGATTAACATTACCATTAGCATTATCATCAACCTTATCTTTACTACAACCTAAACAAAAACACTCATTATACAATCCTGGATATTTACATTGATTAACTAGAATATTCAAAGCATTGTTAATTCTAAATCCTCTATCAATAAGATAGATCATGTATAAACAATAAGCCCCACAATAAGATTCATCATATTGTTGTATTCTTTCATTAGAGCCTAGATTGACATACTCTTCTAAGAATAATGGAGGAGTTTCTATGCCAAAACTATCAAAGTAATACACTGGACCACCTTCTCTTCTTATAACTAAAACCCAATGTGTACCTTCAGTTGGATGTAAATTTACAATAATGTTGGAGTTGGGTTCACTTATGTTATTTGGAGTCTGATCTCTCATTACAATTTCAATTGGTGTTAGACTTATATCTTTACCTATATCTTTTATTCTGATATCACTCATAGCACTATTATCAATATTAAAATTATTATTGAATTCCTCAAAAGTTAGGATAAGCATTTTCTTATAAATATTATTAATGTTTAATTATAACTCTAATTATTGCGAAGCATCGGTGGAACCGTTACACGGATGGTCGAAGACCCATAAGTCTAATTATAAGTTTAATTATAAGTCCAATTATAAGTCTAATTATAAGTCTAATTATGTCTATATTTATCTATGTTTTCATTTATAAAAATGGAGACAGGTAGCGTGGTTATAATTTTTATTTTCTTAATTATATTTTGTTTTATAGTATATGATTCAATACCGAGTAAATATGCAAAACTAGAAGAAAGCTTTGGTGGATTTATGAATAGGAGTCTAGTTAGATTTGAATATGAAAAGTCACCATTACACACTATTGTCTATGGTGGAACTGGTACGGGTAAAACATATTTTGTTAGACAATACTTAAAACTATACTCAGTCCAAAATCAAGATCCGCGAAGTGGTTACACCGATCAGGATCAAAATCAAGATCAAGATCAAAATCAAGATCAAGATCAAGATCAAAATCAAAATCAAGATCAAAATCAAGATCAAAAACAAAATCAAAATCAAGATCAAAATATAGTTATAGTGTGTAAAGATGACAGAGACTGGATAAATCCCGAGACTAATAAGCTTTATACTGGATTTAGTAAATGTGATATGAATATGATCACAAAACAATATGCAAAAATTTCGAAATTGTGTAATAGTACTTGATGATATGGGTGATAAGTTAAATAAGGATATAGACTATTATTTTACTGAAGGTAGACATTATAATATTCAAATGATTGTAATGTGTCATAAACCAGCTCAAATAAATAATACAGCAAGAATGAGTTGTGATACTATTTATTTAACAACTTATAATGGATCTGATCTATTTAAAAACTTTAATGAGATATATAAATGTGATCATGACTTTAGTAAAATAATTAATGAGTTAAATAGTAACCATTATAATCGCACAGACGGAATGTCAGATGAACTTCGTTATGGTATAAATAAATATAATAAGAAAGAAAATACTTTTATTATTATTAATAGTAATAGAACAATGATATATGATTCAAGAGTTGGTTTCCTTGATTTAAAAGCTCTCAGTTTAAAAGATGAGTTAGGAAGAGAAGATATAAATAAACTTATAGCATATATGAAACCACTCATGATAAATGCAACAGATAGAAATACTATTAGTCATGATAATTATCAGTTTTATTTTAATAAACTTCTTACATTAAAAGGTTATAAAATACAGAATGATGTTTTAACTCAGGAAGTGGTTAAAGCAAATGGTCTTAGATTATTTTCAACTATTTTAGGTATTATAAGTTCAGGTTTAATGATATATAATTTCATGAGTCCTGATATAACAGTAAGAAATGCCGGACATGTGGCAACTGCAGCGAGTACTATGTTGAATAGAACAAGTACATTATTGAACTATGGATTTGGCAGAAATCAAGATCAAGATCAAGATCAAGATCCGGAACATGAAAGGAAATATACAGATGGAGAAACATGGTCGAAGACCCATCAGCGAAGCAGTTATACACATAAATATACTGGAATTTTAAATAAAGAGGGACGAGAGAATTTAAACAGTCTATATGTAAATAATGAAGAAGTTAAAAATGAAATTATAAATTATGTTAAAAGTAAAATGCAATTAAACCTTGAAGCAATTTTAGATAAGAGATGTAAAACTAATATACTCAATACATTAGGAAATAAATATTTAGCAGAGTGTATCAAATCTAAAGATAATACTAAAGATGTAATTGAGATATTGGCTAAATATATATGTTGGGTATAATTGTTGAAATATGTTGAAATCAGTGAACGAACTTTGTTCGTGGTTTACCAAACTGTTTCGCAGATTTGACCAATTATAAATGGTTATAAAATGTTTAGAGTGTAACTATAAATGTGGAAACATTGCTTGTTTAAAATATCATTACGAATCATGTCATAAAGATAAAATTGATAAATGTATATGTGGTAATATAACAATAAGTGCTATTTGTGCTAATGATTTTTCTCCATGGGGTTGTTCTTTAAAAAATGAATCTAGCTCTAGTTCTGGTTCTGGTTCTAGCTCAAGTTCTAGCTCTAGCTCTAGCTCTAACTCTAGTTCTGATTCTGGTTCTAGCTCTAGTTCTGGTTCTGGTTCTGATTCTAGTTATAACACCAGTTCTAACTCAGACCCTAACCCTAACTATAACTCAGTCCCTAACCTTAACCCTAACCTTAACCCTAACCCTAATCCTAACCCTAACCCTAATCCTAACCCTAACTATAACTCAGAAGTATTAATCAGTGAAAGGGACGAAGTCCTTCGTACCCCAACTGCCCCGCAGTTCAGAAATTGTAATAAATGTAATTATATAAAACCACTAACTGATTTTGATGAGAGTAAGTATACATGTAGAAGTTGTACTTCAGCTAAAATTAATTGTCCATATTGTGCTTCTATTGTGAGATATGATGGGATACGAGCCCATGTAAAGAAACAGCATCCAGGTGTAGAATTAACTAAAGGATTTAGTAGAAATCTAACTGAAGAACAAAGTTCTAGAACTGAAAGTGCTTTAGCCATTAGACAAAATGAAGAAGATTGCTCATGTAAATATTATGATTTTGTATTATTTCTTATTAATAATGGAATAAATAAAGAAAAAGTAAAAGAAAATATAAATTTATTAAAAAGTATAGATAATTTGAAATAAAAGTATAAAAAAATATTAAAAAAAGGGAATCCCTCCTTAAGAGTGAAAAGAGCGATATTCTCTACTGGGAGATCACTCCGAATAAGAGTGAATCGCTCTTAAAGAGTGAAATGTAAATTTTGCTTTAATTTTTTTAATTTTTTTAATCTTATTTTTAATTTAAATTAACTTCTGATTAATTATTGATCCAATATAGAGAGAATATAGAGAGAATATTCAAGAAGACATTGAAAAAAAAACACTTATCACTGTGTTTCCACCGATCTCAGTGTTTTTGACTGTATAGCCATCACAGTGTGTCCCATATACAGTCTCACAGCAGGGATCATCTGCGAAGCAGTTTCACTGATCCTTTTTAAGAACTGTGAATTTGGTTTTTTTTTGTTTTTTTTTTATCTCACTTAGTTTCATAGTTTTTTTTTCATCAGAATCCTGAAAGGCGGCATCGCCTATCGGGGGACGTTCACTGGAGTCAGTGAGGAAGGAACCCCAAACCTTCCGTTTGCTAAAGCAACTTAACTAGACTCGATGATTTAACCACTACGCCAAGTGAGACAGGAAGTTTTAGTTTTAGATTGGTTAAATATTGATTAGGGGAATATTTGAAAGTTTTAATTATTTTAATATTTTCATTTTTTGTTCAAGTTTTTTCGCAATTTGGTTTTACGTGCTTCTTAGTTTTATACTAGTACTGGGATACGTCCACCGGAGTCGGTGGGGATGGCGAAGCATGACCGAAGGTCTATAGAACCTGAACTATCCGTCTGATAATGGTTAATTACCAGCTTAACTCTGTACTAGTGGTTTGCACTAAGTGAGACAAGAGATGATAGTTTTTAATTGTATAAGAAGTGAATATAGAGTGAATATGTAGTAGTGTAAAAAACAGGGAAATTAAATAGCAGACGACTT
>NW_027450683.1:0-15663 GCF_964194025.1 Convolutriloba macropyga | reverse complement strand
AAAGTTAACATCAATAATAATTTCGTATAGATGTTATTTGGCGATTCAAAGATTGATGAAGTTTGAGTAATGGGTATTGGCGATGCAATCAAGCAACTGGTTTTAGCAATTGATTCTAATTAATTTTGTTGCTCCGCGAAAACCTATTTTTGTTGAAACACCTGATGTGCGGGGCAAACAATTTTAACTCAAAAAGCTCGCTTAAATTTCGATTTGAGGCTCAAGATTAAAAGTTTTAACAAAGTAATTGAATTTTTGAATTAAATGAAAAAGAATGAAATTAAGGCTGAAATTCAAATTCGAACTTTATAAATAAAATTAGGGGTTAATTTAAATCTTGACTCTTATGCTTCCGTTTGCTAAAGTTTTAATTACATCAGAATGCCCTATGACAATTAACAAAATTTGCAGTCAAGAAAAACGGTCTGTCCATTGATGGAGGAAAACTCGATAATTTTAACCTCAGTACTCTTGTTTTTCATTCAAGGAAAGGGAAAAACTGAAGTGCTTCTTGGAAAACTGCCTTTTTCTCATTACAATCTTGCTAAAAGTATTCTGTGACGTGATGATGAACAAAAAAATATTAGTTTATCTATACGAAAAAAAATCAGTTTTTTGTGCCATTTTGTCGCTAAAAACTTATTAGAATTTATTAAGAAAACCTCTAAGTTGGGTTCGGGAGTTTATCAAATGCAACAATTATTCTTCGCAGAAACACTATTTTCAATTGAATTTTGAAACGTTTTTGATGAAATTATAAAATTATATTTCTGATGATCGATGCTTAAAAAACCTTTCTAACCTGTTTTTGTGCACACTAGAGTAGCTACTAATTGAAATAAATATTATTTTGTAAGTATTTTTTCACTTAGAATTATCAGTGAGATTTCGGGGTTGATAACTAATTCTTTTTTAACTTATATTTTTTTGCAAAAACATGCATTATCAACTAAGTTATGATTTAATGCATGAAGTTACGACCAATTTGATAATATTTACAAAAATCTACTAAGCCTTTACCAATTTATGCGAAAATTTGCGAATAATTTTTATATCAGTGTTACAAAAATAGTGTTACCATTGTTTGTTAACTGGAGAATATTGATTTTGATGAAAGTGAACAAAACGCAGCAATCTTTATCTAAACCGTCAGAGCAAGCTCATAATTGAAATCAGCGGCACTATTTTAATGCACAGGGTTTACAAAACTTTATCGGATTGGGGCAACATGCTCAATATGCTCAAGGTAACTGAAATCCCCAAGAGCCATGTCATTCAAAATTATATCGTTTCATCTTATTGTTGTTTCGGAGGTGCAAAGATTGACGAAATTAGAGTAATACGTACGTATTGGTGATGCAAAGAAACTAGTTTTAGCAATTGAGCCTGGTTAATTTTGTTTTGCCGCGTGAACCGAGATTTTTTTGAAACACGTGATTTGCGGGGCAAATAACTCCAATTCAATTAGCTCGCTAAGTTTGCTATAAGGTTCAAGAATGAGAATTTTGAGAAAGCAACTGAAATAATGAAACAAACAAAGAAGAACGAAATTAAGGCTGAAATGCAAATATGAACAAAAGGGGAAATCATTAACATTTCACTTTGTGTTGCGGCTGCTCAAGAATCTCAGCGGAAACGATATATCACAGCATGGTTCTCGAGTTTTACGCCGGTCTGGTTCTTCACAGGGTTCCATTGATTAAAGATCTCGTCGAAATAATAAGTCGCTCGGACGTTTTAAAGGACTGTAACTTTAATTTTGTTGATTGAAGTTCAGAAAATCCTTAGTGATATACTATGTTCAATCTCGTGCTGAAGTTTGTAAGGCTTCAGCCAGTAGCAAGTAATGTTGCTAACTTCTCGTTAAGTAAGCTCAACTAACTTAAAACTCGCAATATCTTAAGATCTAGAAAAACTTAGCAAAAAGACTAAAGTTGTTAAAGAATCAAATTTTAGTCAGTCTGAGAGCCAACTGCTCTGTATAACAGTTTCTAATGGTTCTAAATACAATTCGGTTTCACTAATCAAACAATTGGGTAAAAGTAAATAATCAAATAATTATCATGTATAAGAAAATAATTTAGGTCATTGTTTACATAGTAAATGTCAAATTACTGCAATATTTACTTTTGTTGACATAAGCACGGATGGTTATTACGTGACTGTAAATGCCTCGAATATACAGCACTTGACTTTTAATGATCACCTAAAGTATCATAAAATAAACAAGTTAAGAAATTTAACAATATATGACAAAATATCGAAAAATGCCAACTTTAACCATATAAGTGATAATAGCCACAATTGTGGGTCTGATGCAACAACTTTCGCTGGGTCCATGAGTAGTTTAGAGGTAATCCTAACCCTGTGCCATAACCTCGGGTTGCTCGGGTTTTGCCATCCAAAAATCGGGGGTGTACAGATTTTCGGTCCCAACTTGTAATAACTTTCAGTTTTGACCATTTTTGAGTTTTGACAAATTCTAAGTTTTTTCAGTTTCAAACGTTATTTTTTGCTGTCTGATGGCTTTCGTAGCTGATTTGAAGTGGCGCCATCATCGCCCGCCCTGTTTTAGATCTCGAAAACACCATCGTAAAATACTGGCGCTAATTTCACGACTGGCCGATTTAGCTCTCCATGTGCCATTTTAACTCTCGCTGATCTCACAACACCATCTTTGCCAGTGAAGATCTCAATTATTCGTCCAAATTTGTACTCACAGTTTTTCACAGAGTCATCTACTAGCCATAATAACTCACCTTCTTTCAGGTTTCGCACATGCTTGAGCCGTTTTGAATGCTTTTCTAAGGTCATGATAACGTTCACTGGATGGCATGAATGGTGCACTCGCGTTCTCTCGTCCTAGCAAGAAATGGTTTGGTGTGAGCGCTGTCAAATCTTCAGGGTCGTCACTTACTGCTGTCAGGGGTCTTGCGTTGAGTGTTTGTTCCAATAGACACATTGCAGTGCTGATTACCTTGTCAGTGAGGCTTCGGTTGTTCAAGGTTGCAATCATGACTTTCTTGCAACTTTGAACCAGTCTTTCCTAGATTCCACCAAAGTGAGGAGCTCCGGGAGGATTGAATTTCAAAACAATCTTTTTCTGTGCTAAGTCACTTTCAATCTTAGATTTGTCCCACTCATTCATTAATGCTTTCAACTCATTGGCTGCTCCAAAAAAATTCGTTCCGTTGTCACTGATGACAGTATTTGGTAGCCATGTCTTGCAATGAATCTTTTCACTGCAGCTAGACATGACTCGGTGTCCAATGACTGTGTAACTTCGATGTGTACTGCTCTCGTTGTCAGGCAAGTGAAGAGGCAGCACCATCTTTTCAAGGTACGTCGTAGAAACTTCACTTCAAAGGGTCCGAAGTCGTCGACTCCGTTATGATGGGTGAATGGGAACACATGTTCATCAAGTCGTTCTCGGGGTATCGGTGGGTGAATTGGACTGGCGTTCCTGTATCTGAATTTGATACATCTCGACTCGATTTTTCATAATGCATTTCTCATTTCGATGATCCAGTACACTTGATGAAGCATGTTTCCTACGAATTCCGTGCCCTCATGTAGGTTTTCTCGATGTGCTTTCTCCAACAGAAATTGTACAACTGGATGTTTCGCGGTTAACAATATTGGGTGCTTTGCATTGTAATCAAGATTTGAACGCTTCAGTCGGCCTTCCACCCTAATTGTTACATCTTCCTCTATGAATGATGACAGTTTGGCAATGTTCAATGTTTTTGAGATTTCTTTGCTGTTTGCTATCGACTTCAAAAAATTCGGGAAGCTTTCGTTTTGAAGAAATCGAAAGAGTATTTGTTCTGCTTGATGAATTTTGTCTGCTTTGAAAGTACCCCTCTGCTTCGTTCTGAACGTCATGCAGTTGGCAACGAAGTTTCTATTTCAGTTGAAGGTACTGTATTGTCTCCAGTCAAAAACTTGGTCTAGTTTTGCTTCTGTTGCTACAGTACTGGTAACTTGCTCGGGTTCGAGTTCGTTCTCTTGACGCCACGGCTTTGGCCACTTTGCTTCATCTGTCTGGAGCCATGCCGGCCCATTTAGCCATACAGACTCCTTGAGGCCTTTGAAGGACATTCCTCGGGTTCCGATGTCGGCAGGGTTTTCGACACCTTTGACGTGTCTCCATTGATCCATCGGTGAGATTTCCAGTATTTCCGCTGCTCTGTTCGCAACGAACACTTGTTTTTTCTTGTGCGCTGCTTGTAGCCACTGTAGTACTGTTGATGAGTTGGTCCAAAGATAGATTTTCTCAATTCTGACATCATGTTCGCTGAGTATCTGCTTTCTGAGATGAACTCCGTAAACTGTTCTAACTACGGTTTTGTCATATGTCTGACGGGTGCCACACGATATTTTCCCATTACATAAGTGAATTTCAACATTGCTTCGTCCTGCAGATATGCCACAATCCACATCGCTTATTCTGACGCGTCTGTGAAAATGTGAAGTCTGAGGTTTGAACATCCATTTTAGAAACAAAGTCGGTTTATTCACATCGTCCTTATATCTCTCAACTCAGAACACCAATCACTCAACAGTTTTGAGTGTTTTGCTGACAACTCCTTGTCCCATGCTTGTCCCATTGCAGACCAAATGCTTTTGAGTAGGAACCGCATTCTTATCGGGAAAGGTGAACATATCCCATGTAGGTCGAACACTGCTGAGACGAAGGATAGGACAATTCTCTGAGTTATTTTTGCTGGAACTTCTTGCTCAGTTCCACGAAAAACAATGAGAGTGTCTGTATTCACATTCCAGTTGAGTCCTAGGATTGAAGATGATTGTGGTTCTGCTTCAAAAGTTTTCACAGCTTTCGCTGACCTGTCTGTCTCTGGGATCTGCGACTTGACTTCATCGTCACTTGTTATCCATTTCGTCAAATTGAATCCAACTTTGATGAGGATGTCTCTGACTTTCTGGTAGATTTCGATTGCTTGTTGAGGGGTTCTGACTGACTTTACGAAGTCGTCCATGTAGAAGTTTCGCTGAACCGTTCAGACGATACTTTCGTCGTTGACTGCGTTATCTTTCACCTCTTCCTGCAAAGCATAATTTGCACAAGTTGGCCAGCTTTTCGCCCAAAAAACGTGTAGTGTATACTCGTAGACTTCTATTCTCCGCTCTGAATCTTCTCGCCAGAGAAATCGTAAACATAGGTTGTCATCGTTTGAGACAGCAACTTGAAGAAACATCGCTTCTATGTCTGCTGAAAAAGCTATTGGGTGTTCCCGGAAGCGAAAAATAATTCCGATCAGACTCTGCAGCAGGTCTGATCCAGATAGAAATTTGTCGTTGAGGGCAACACCTTGGTACTTTGCTGCTGTGTTGCACACTCTTCTGACTTTCTCAGGTTTGTGGAGGTTTATGGCGAGATGATGCGGTAAATACCATTGCAGTTTGTCTTTGGTTTCATTCAGTTGAGCTTGATCAACTTTCCGAACGTATCCGGCATTGACATCTGTGTCAATGGCTTCTTGGTGGCGCTTCTTTAGCATTTCGTCTTTCTGCAGGTGCCGTTCTAGAGACTTGAGTTGCCACATTGCAGAGTAGATGTTATTGGGCAATTTCAATTCGTCCTCTCCCCACAGAAGTCCTACTCCATATCTTTCACCGTTGAATGGCGTTGTTTGCTCCAACGTCTTGATTGCTCGTTGTTCCTCTTTTGAATGACCGGTGACATCGCAGTTGGAAGCGTAGGACTCGATATCCCACCACTCACTCAACTGGTTTGCTAGTTTATCATCTGCAATCGACGTTGCTGTTGTGGCAAGAGTTGCTGCCAGCTTCGCTGGTAGTGGACCACTTAAGTTCCAGCCAATCTTTGACTTCACTGCGCATTGTGCAGCTTCTTCTTCTGACTTCTTGAATTCGAAAGGGTGAATGAATGTCGTAACAATCTTGTCCAAGAATCACTTGAACATCGTTTAGTTTGTAGCTCTGAATTGGCAAGTTCCTCAGATGTGTGTAACGGTCCTTCAATTCTTGCAGCTCCACAATCTGGTTGCCCAACTTCAGTTTTTCGTGCACATAGAATTGCAATGTTGTCAATAACTGAGACTTCTCATGCGCTGAAACAGCTATTAGAACTATTTCAGCCTTCACATCTGGTGAGCCATGGATCCCTGCTACTGACAAGGAAGCTTTTTGGCCTTGGAGTTGAAGTTTGGACACCACTGACTCCTCTACAAATGAAATTGAGGATCCTGAAACACACATTGCTATTACATTTAGGCTTAAATCTCTGTTTGTCAGCTTGATTCCCCCAAATGGGAGTCCTTCTTGGGTGATGTGGCTACTGCCGTTGTAGCATCTGAGACAATCTTTGTAGTTTTTTTCTTCGGTAGGTCGCTGTGCAAAAAACTGTTGTGTCGCCCTCCACAGCTGGGTACACTACATCTCCTGCTGTTGCACTCTTTCGACATGTGACCTGGTCTCAAACAATTGAAACACAGTCTGAACTTCTGGACTTGCTCGCGCCGTTCATTTACTTTCATTGATTTGAACTTTTCTTAAGTCCGAATGGGGTGTTGTCCGTCTTTAAAGGGACATTCAAAATTCTTGGGTTTGCGCGGCTTTGAAATTTATTTCTGTCAAACGACGAGTTTGTCTGTGCTAACAAGTTCTCGTGAATTACCGCTTTGGAGGTAAGCCATTCTTTGAAAACAACCAAGTTGCCTCTCAGTAGTCGGCGATCTTGCATATACTGCAACCACTGTTCTCTAAGTTGCGGAAAAAATTTTCTAGTTGTTGAACTTAGCCCTGCTTCAGCTTCTAGGTCTGATGTGTATCCATGTTGAGTCAAGGTGTTCACCACATTTGTAACCACATTTGCAAACCTGGCAATGCTCGTAGAATCGTCGTGCCGAATTGGAGGGTGAGTATATATTTTCTTGAATTGCGCGTTGACTATGACATCTGATCTGCCATCTTTCTCACAGAGTATATAGTATGATTGTGAGCTGATTCCCATACCCGATATTGCTGCCCAAGATTTTGCTTGACCCAAGAGACTGGTCTTGAGGTATTGCATCTTTTCTGTATCGCTGATTGGCTTTTGATGAACAACAACATCAAAAAGACCTGACCACTCTGGCCATTCCAGGGGATCTCCTGAAAACTCAGTGAGCTTTAGTTTTGGCAGGCCACTGGCACCACTGCTCTGTACTGGTTGGTACCTGACTTGGGGAGTGGTTTGATTCAATGTGCTCCTGTTTCTGCTCTCGGCCGACTTGTTTCGAGAGTTGTTAATGGGTCTCTGACTCCTTTTTCTGGATTGAACTGCTGACGCTCCCTGCTGCTGAAACGTCGTCCATATCAACGGTGCTGCTGGGTCCACTACTCTAATTGATTTTCGGATTTCTGGTTTCCTGAGAATGCTCGGTTCTGTCAGTTGAGAAAAGTCCTTCACCCGGTTGGAATAGCGGGGTAGTTTTCGGGTAGGTGCTGAAACGTTTGTCAACTCTGTTCTGTGTGACATTCGTTGGAGGGTCGATAACAACGTTTGTAGATAGTGGCCGTCTAGGAACAGACTCTTCAGCCACTGATTCTGCCCACCCTGCTGTTCTTTCTTGATTGCGTCTTGATCCAACACTTTTTATCTCATCTGCCGCTGATCCAGATGCCCTTGAGCTTCCTTTGGTTAACTCAAGTTTCAGACGTCTTTGTTCCTCGTCTTCCTCTGCTTTGTTTCTTTTGTTTTCATGGGCTCGCTCATGCTGTCAAGACGCAGTTCAATTTCTTGTTGTTTTTTTTAGACGTAACTCTTGTTGTTGTTATTGTTGTTGTTGTAATTCTTGTTCTCACTGCTACTGTAGTTGCTGTAAACGCAATTCTTCTTCCTGACGACGAAATTCTATTTCTTCACACTTCTCCTCCAACTCCAACTGCTGATCTCGCAGCCGTTGATCTTTTTCTTTCTTAGCTCTCAGGCTTTCAAGCTCCATTTCTTCGATCTGTCGCCTTCTCGATGATCGCAAATTAGCGATACTTGGTTGTTTTCTGCTTCCTTGTGTAGCATAATGCCTGGAAGAGACCTCGACGTTCTCGTCAGCGTTTTCTATCGCTCCATTTCCTTTATCAGTTACAGTCTCGCTTGGGTCTTTATCAGCAGCCGATGTGGATGAAACTAACGATGTTTGGTTTCCACTCTCTGCGGTTTGCTGATGTTGTTTTAGTAGGTCTTGAAAATAATTTTTATTGTTGCTTAATGTTGTCAACCAATCCGTAGCAAACTTTGACTTCACTAATTGTATAATTGCTGCGTGACTTGAGTCTAGTTTTGTTACTAGCTGTTCCAGTTTACTGCGCAAAGCTTGCTTTCGGGAGTCGTCTAAATTTTCTGATCCCAACCCCTCTCCCAATTTTGCTGTTGAGTAATTTTGTAGAGCCTCAAGGTATCTTTTCGACAGTTAAAGACACCTGTGCGCAAACTTTCAATGTCTCGGAGAAAGGGCACTTTTTCAACTACCCATCGCAAAACTTTACTCTTTTCTTCTACGATACGCTTGGTGTCACCGTCGAAAATTTCGAAATACTTTGGTTTGTAATAGTATTCTCTGCTTTTTTCTGTTTTCCTCGAGCTCATTGTAAGTCTTGAAGAAACATTGATTTGCTCTTTCTGCAGATATTGTCTTCTTCTGAGCCAATTGATTTTTCACATCAGCAAGGTGTCCGTCAAATGTTTTGAGCAATTCAGGATGTTCACTTTCTATTCTCTTGAGTTGGCCTGACATCTTGTAGTCAGCCGTTTTCCAATTTATATCGCGGCTCTTTACAGCCATCGCAAAGATTTCGTTCTGGTCCAGCAAATTGAATTGAGGAATCGTTGCTGTTCGTGTTGTTGGTGATGTCCTGGTTGCGCGGAAAAATGTTGCAGCTGCTCAAGAACCTCAGCGGAACCGACATATCACAGCCTGGTTCTCGAGTTTTACGCCAGCCTAGGGTTCAATTGTCAAAATGTTTTGGTCGAAATAATTAGTCGCTCGGACGTTTTAAAGGACTGTAACTTTAATTTTGTTGATTGAAATTTAAAAAATCCTTAGTGATATACGATGTTCATTCTCGTGCTGAAGTTTGTAAGGCTTCAGCCAGTAGCTATAAATGTTGCTAACTTCTCGTTAAGTAAGCTCAACTAACTTATAACTCGCAAGATCTTAAGATCTAGCAAAACTTAGCAAAAAGACTAAAGTTGTTAAAGAAACAGATTTTAGTCACTCTGAGAGGCAATTGCTCTGTATAACAGTTTCTAATTGTTCGAAATACAATTCGGTTTTACTAATCAAACGATTGGGTAAAAGTAAATAATCAAATAATTATCATGTATAAGAAAATGATTTAGGTCATTGTTTACATAGTAAATGTCAAATTACTGCAATATTTACTTTTGTTGACATATGCACGGATGGTTATTGCGTGGCTGTAAATGCCTCGAATATACAGCACTTGACTTTTAATGATCACCTAAAGTATCATAAAATAAACAACTTAACAATTTTAACATTAATTGACAAAATATCGAAAAATTCCAATTTTGCACCATATAAGTGCTAATAGCCACACTTGTGGGTCTGATGCAAAAAAGTTCTTTGGGTCCATGGGTAGTCTAGAGGTAACCCTAACCGTGTGCCATAACCTCGGGTTGCTCGGGTTTCGCCTTCCGAAATTGGGGGGTTGTACTGATTTTCGGTCCCAACTTGTAAAAGTTTTCAGTTTTGACACTTTTCTTTAGTTTTGGCAAATTTTAAGTTTTTTCAGTTTCAAACGTTATTTCTTGCTGTCTGATGACTTTTGTAGTTGATTTGAAGTGGCGCCAACTCTGTGAACTAAACAAATTTCGGAAACAAATTTATAGACAACTAAAATGATTATGTTTTAATATATGAGGAGACCATGATTGAAGAGCGTGGGTTAAGGGTTACAAAATACGGAGAAGAAAAATGAACTAATAACTAAAGATCAAAATTAGGAATTAAGTTTGAAGAATAATTACAAAGATGATCATCTAAGTCAAATATTTTTTGTGATGATGGTACCAGCGGGTTCGTCTTGTTTCCCTCCAGCCAAAAATTGAACAAATATGCAGCATAACAAAATATCAGAAATAAAAAAAAAATAAGTATGAGAAAAAAAAATGAAAGAATAACTAAAGATCAAATTAGGAATTAAGTTGGAAGAATAATTACAAAGATGATCATCTATGTCAAATATTTTTTATGATGATGGTACCAGCAGGTTTGTCTCGTTTCCCTCCAGCCAAAAATTGAACAATATGCAGCATAACAACATATCAGAAATATATAAGAAATATTAATTATGAGAAAAAATATGAAATAAAAACTAAAGGTCAAAAGCAGGAATTAATTTTGAAAGAATTATTACAAAGATGATCATCTATGTTAGATATATTTTATGTTCTAATGTTTGAGGTATTTATTTCATCTGAGGAATAAACAATTATAAAAGTATTACTAAAGAAAACGAAACCCAACTGTTGAGAACAAATTTTATTTAGTGAATATTTCTGACTCAAGGGATTAGTTTTGACAGCTTTCCATAAGAAACATCGTTGTCTCCAATTGATCAAACTTTTTTCTGAAGGGGGCCGGCCTGTGATATCAGCTGGACTCATTTTTCTGATCAGAGCTATCGGACTTTAGATGAGTCTCTGATCAGAAAGCTGCTTTATTGGTGCCACTTAGCAGAGCCAACAGCTCTCCGTAAAAAAAAAACAAGAAACTGAAAAGAATAAGGCGCTCGAAATGGTCTCTGATCAGACCCAATTGCGTTTGAAAACATTTCTGATCCGACCCAAGTGCGCTCGAAGAGGATATGATCAGTCCCAATTGCGCTCGAAGTGCCTCTCATCAGACCAAAGTGCGCTGGCAGAGGTTATGATCATACCCGATTGCGCTCGAAATTGCCTCTGATCAGACCCTAGTGCGCTCGAATCCGTCTATGATCAGACTTTTCACACCAAATTGACCTCTGATCAGACCATCTCCAGACCATGGCCTAGACTTTTCAGACCAAAATTTCTGATCAGACCATCTCCAAGCCATCATCCAGACTGTAGTGCACTCGAACTTCCGTCCAGACTCTGTAATTTCGGTCTGGGAACACACGGGTGTGCATTCGACTGGGTCTGATCACAAACCAATTTGGGTCTGGACCTCAACCTGGGTCTTCTTACTGCGTTGCTGCTTTTCCTGATTAAGTTGTCGTCTTTTTGGCGAAAAAGTGCCGAAGACGAACTGGCTTTATATGTGGGTGGACAAATTCTTGTCCATTCGCTGGATGTATTTGAACCTGTGATGTCGTATCAGGTCTTTTACCACCTCCTATTTGAATTAGAGACCTTTGTTCTATGACAAAAACTTTTGATATTGGTCTTCAATTTTCACTGCAGTCATTTTTTGGTTGATCTAATAGAGAAAAGTGGGCATAATTAGAGCAATTAGCAGTTATCGAGTAACAATTAGCGAGTAGCAGCTTTGTTTAGACCGAAGATGAACACACGACCTTTCAAAATTACATACACTCCTGCCTTCAAAATTACATAGTGTTGAAGTATCTGAAAACTCTCAGGAGTGTGGACATGAAAGCGCAAAAAACTAGACATGAACGCATATAACTCTGGACAGGAACGCCTTTTTTTCAGCCAAAAAATATTTTAACAGCTGACTTAAATCCAGAGTACTGACTCAAGTGGCAGTCTTCAAAGCTGAAAACGGGAACTTGCTTACGTTCAAATTCTATAGCAAAACATCGAATGAGAAAAGAATTGCGCTCAATCATTTTATTTGTGTTGTTTTTAAAGCTTTTACTTCTTGTGTTATAAAAAAAGAGCTGAAGATGAAAAAAATTAAATGTGTGCCTTACAACCAATAGTTTATCATATTTAGCCATAAAAATTGCGAGGTTTTTTAATGTTCAGTCAAAGTTTTTCAAAACTCTACTAACCAATGAATGATTTTGAAGATGTATATATGAAAAGAAAAAATTATGCTAATTTCAGTATCTGAGTTAAGTGTTATTGCAGTTTGTCTGACTGTGAAAAAAAGAAATTTTGAATTAGAACGCGCGAAAGTCTGCTGGTGACTTCACGCAAGTCTGAACGTGAACGCACGAAATTGTTTTGAACCTAATAAAATCTTGACATGAACGCAAGAAAGTCTGGTGAAAACACGAAAGTCAACCTGTCTTTACTAACCAATGAATTCATTACTAATAATTCCATCATTACTAACCAATGAATGATTTTGAAGATGTATATATGAAATGAAAAAATTATGCTAATTTCAGTATCTGAGTTAAGTGTTATTGCAGTTTGTCTGACTGTGAAAAAAAAAGAAATTCTGAATTAGAACGCGCGAAAGTCTGCTGGTGACTTCACGCAAGTCTGAACGTGAACGCACGAAATTGTTTTGAACCTAATAAAATCTTGACATGAACGCAAGAAAGTCTGGTGAAAACACGAAAGTCAGGAAATAACATCTTCCCACCTGGGAAGGTTTGGACATAGACACTTTCCGTCTGAGACTGTCTGGATATACTGGTTTCTGTCTGGCACCTCAACCTGAGTTATGTCAGGATCTATAAATCTTCTTCTATTGTTGCCTTTGCCTAAAAGCAGTCGGATTCCTTAAAAGCAAAGCTCCGCCTAAAGATAGATTTTTTGGCCGCATTCCGAAAAATATTTGCTTTGAGGTTTCTTTTACTGAGTGCAAAATACAGTACTTACCATATTGTGTAATTAATTAAACGCGGGTAGAATCTTTGATAGATCAGGACTCCAAATTCAGGGGATTGTGTACTACACTAACAAATTTTGTCATTTTTGGGCAAACTTTTTGTAGCAGCAAATCACTTACTAGTTCAAATCCCCAAACTTTGTAAATTTTCAAAGTTACAGTGTTCAGTTATAATTTATTGAAGAAAGCATGTAAGAAAAAATAATAGATTAAAGCTATTTCCTAAAAAATAGCAGGGGTAGTACTAAAATTAGTCAAAAAGTATTTGGGACTGCTAAAAAGATGGCCATAAAATCTCTTCTGAAATGTGACGCAATAACTGATTCTTGAGGAGTTTTTTATGGTAGTTTGTCTTCACACCGAGCAGACTGAAAATTGACCAGACCGAACAGTCCGATGTGTGTGTGTTGGTCAGATCGAACAGAACAAAATTTGGCATTGCCCAGACAGAAGACACAACCAAAATTTTTCCAGGCCATTGAGTTTGGTGTCCGCGACCAAGTCGGTTTTCAATACCTGTCAGAGTTGCGGGCCTCAGCTTGGGTATTACACACCTCTTATAAGCCTCTACATTCTACTTTTTGTGCGAAAACGACCATTAGTTTGTTCATTCATTGTTTGAAAAAAATTTACGGAAAACCCAACAAACTAGAGAGAGCCTAAAATATTTTCCTCAGTCGAATCCAAACCCCCTGCATTTTGTTTTCGTTATCAGTTTTAATTTTGACTGATCAGTTTCAATTCAAAGTCAAGGTTATTTTGTCATTATTAGATCGTCTCTCAGAACTTGACAAAAAGGGGTGAACCGACCGAAAAGAAGAGCAAAGGAAACAAGCCGACAATTAAATGAAACTCAATTAGAACAGAGACTAACTTAAAAGAAACAATTTGATACCAAATTAGCATATCGGAAAAGCAAATAAAACACAAATAAACAAAAACTATTGAAAATTGCGCACTTTGATGAAACAGAAAATGCTTCAAAAGTAATTTGAGAGCGACGAAAACAATACATAAACCTAATTCAGACCAAAAGTCACTTCTTGGTAGACGAAAATGATTCTGACATTGCATTGCTACTGAAATCATGAAGTGGAGGTTAAATCTAAGGAGACTAGTCTTCCGCTTTCATGGATTTCAACTAGCCGTTTTGCTCATAGCCGGTTTCCGTAATGTATCTTAATGCCTTATTAACGTGCTTGCATTATCCGAGGAGATCTGAATAAATAATAGCTTTTACTATCCAGGAGGTTGGTTGCAGAACAAATCAGCACTGAATCAGTCTAGAGACATTCTGTTTTTGAATATGGCCAGTGTTATGTTCATGTCACAATTTACAATGGCCAGTCTTAATTTTTGAGTACAATTTACTGCATGAAAAATATTATGTTCAGCTTAACTCCCGCCAACAAAATATTATGTTCAGCTTAACTCCCGCGTGTAAACTTGTAACATTTATTTTGCGCAGCAATTCGTTACCACTAAGCTGAGTGAGCTCTGTGATAAGTGCCTACAAACTATCTTATGTATAAAAAGTGTGTGTACTACTATAGTAATCACCAGTTATAAACTCTAACAATATGACATTATTCTGCTCAAGCTTAGTTTTAGGGTATGAGTAAATTTAAGACTATAAAGTATAAGTTTAGCCTGGGCGAACTCTGTGACCTCAATATAATCATAATGAAGACAAACTACACCTAAAGAAACTTAAAATATTCTACAGAACCAATATTTCAGAAACGATTTTTGTTTTAACTATTGAAATGCAATGGTTCAGCGATGAAATGCTCTGAAATTGAAGTCCGGGATTGTGATGCGAAAAGAAATTATATGAAAACTATGAACTAAGAAATACGAGTGAACTACAACCCATTCATTTGTGAACTTTTGTAAGCAAAAAAGGAAAAACCATTTTCAGAATTGAAAAAATTTCCACGTCTCAAGTGAGTACACCCAAGGACTTGAGTGTCAGAGCATTTAAGCGCTGAAGCAGTATTTTTCAAGAGTAAAAACTTAATTCAGTTCTTTTAATTATAAGGTTTTTTAGAGTATTTTAGAGGTTTCTTTATGTGAAGTGTTTCTACCTTATGATTATATCGAGTTCATTGAGTTTACCAGGGCTAATTTTGTTCTGTATATTCTGAAAACTGATCATATACCAAGATAAAATCTGAAAAGAAGAATTTCATACATTTGTAGCTTATAACTGGTAAATACTATAGTATTGAACACACTTTTTAAACTTAAGCTAGTTTAAAGGCAATTACCACAAATCCCACTTGTCTTAGTGCGTTATGACTTGCTGCGTAAATTTATTTTTTGTTTTAAGTACCCACGTGGAATTTCGAGTCGAGTATAAGGCAAACCTCATTGGCGAGAGCTCAGCTGGTTTTTTTTCATGCTATATGTTTGGCTCAAAATTCAAGAATACCCAGTGTAATTTGCGACATGAAAAGAGTACTGGCCCTCCTAAACAACAGAATATCTGCCAACTGATTCATCGCTGATAAACTCTGTCACCTACCTCTTGGCCGCTTTTGCATCTAAGTTTCATATTCAATGGATTTGGCAATTTTAATCAAAGAGCAAATGTTTGAAAAGATAATTGACACTAAAACTTGTAACAATGAGAAGCAGAAGTTGCAAGTTCGAATTTTTAAAGGTAGTCTTTTCTGAAGAATAAATAAAAAATAGTTCCTTTTCTTCTGTAGAAATTTAAGGCAAGTACATTGCTCAACCAACCAACCGGCTTGGTCAAATTTTAGCGTTAATATATATACTTACAAGTTTTAGTGGCCATTATCTTTTCAAAAAAATTCTTTTAATTTAAAGTAATCAAATCAACTGAATATGAAATTGGGACGAAATTGGATATGATATCTCT